>NC_092428.1:30396098-30546455 GCF_036169615.1 Heliangelus exortis | reverse complement strand
CTTGGATCCAACCTGAAGAGGAGGCAGAAAAGTTTGGAAACATTAAAATTATTGTGTCAATGCTTACTGGCATACGAAGGCAGGCATTTAAGTATTGAGATACTTGTTTGTCTGGTTTAGAAATGTGCTAAAAATAGATGGAGGTGGATTCATGTTTTTTGGGGTGCATGTGCAACGTGGAACAATGTGGAGTTTTATTGCTTTTAAAATACAGCAAAATTGTTGCTTGGACAATTTTTCAATTCTTTTAATTCTGAAAAGGGAGGATTATGAACTGTTATAATAGCAAAAAAGTGCTGGATTTTTATAAGTGCAATTTTCCTTTTAATACTCCCCATATCCTATGTTTGGATGTATGTTTATTATACCCTTGAATTACCAGGCTTTGGTATGATCAAGTTTTAATATCTGGTGGAGTTACTGATCCCACTCCATTTGCCTCCAAACTTGTTTTCTTCTGTGAAGTTTATTATAAAGAAAAGAATTTCCAGATATCTGGCCTGAAGAGAAAACTGAAGTATTGATGTTTCAGAGCAAAGACTTAGGGGATACATCATGTTCAGCAGTGTTTGCCTGAACATGCAAATAGATATTTGTGTACCTTTTAATGGCAATAATTTGGATGCAAGCATAATAGTGAATCTGTTCTAGCCAGCAATGAGAATAGTGTTGGGCAGTTTTACAGAGGCACGTGCATGCACGTGTGCATTTACATTGCTAATAAATACAAAATCTCCACACAGAATGACTGCTACAGAATTTGCTATTGTAATTTCATTTTATTCACTTTTGTGTAAAAAAGATGGGCTTATTTGACAAGAATTCTCGTGTGAAGTGTTTAATATTTTGTTTATAATTAAGGAGACAGTATTCACAAGCATAAGGAGGAGTTTGAAAACAAGTCAATGTCAGAAAGAACATTCTGAAAGCACACAATTATTTTTATTATATTATGTCCTCGGGCAGTTGCAAAATAGCTTGACAAAAATTCTATACATCTCTCTATCTGCCCATATTTTCTGTGTCTTATTCCTACAATTGTTTGGTGATCCTATATTTGGATTCTTTCACCACTTACTTATATTTAGCACGGTCCCAGAGGGACTCAAATGCACTGAAGCTGAGAAACCCAGGGGCTCTCCCAGTTTAATATTTCTTCTGGCAACACACAGAGCTTCAGCCTGGTTTCCAGGTTGGAGTGGAGAGGCTGAGGAGATGAACAGAGCCTGGATGCTGCTTTCTGCACCATTGGGGTTTTTGGCCCTTGCAATGGGGGTTTGTGTTTTGGAGGCTACACACCATCACTTCTCTGGTGACAGCATTTGTACATCCTTACAGCCCAGATTTTTGTCTCCTTTGGAGGCAGTGAGATGAATCCTGGCTGCAGCTGAGCTGTGTGGTTGCTGAGCTGGTCCCAAGGTGCAGGAGGATGCTCTCCTGCTGAGGAGGGGCTCCTGGCAGAGCACACCAAGTCCCTGTTTACAGATTCTCTTCTCCCAGCAAACAAAGCAAGCTTGTTTAACAAACACTTGACAAACAAAAGGGACCTAAAATTAGAATGCTTATTTTACGAATTAAAATTTGCTGTGAAAATAAACATTTTTAGGGACAATAGAGGAAAGTTCTTTCAGAGTGAACTTCTGGTGGCCCAGCGTTTTTCTGCAGATCCTTGTTGATCCTTTGGACAGATGGCTGTTGCTTTCCATGCTGTTAAGTTTTAAGTTCTAACACATGCTTGAAATACTGTGGCAAAGCCCTTTTATTTATTTATTCATTTTTTTTAATCTGCAGTCGTAGGGACGCAAGCAGGTTTAGATTTTTTTGGCAGAGGTATGTTAACTCTGTCCTAATATAAATTGCAGACACTTAAAAACTGAGATTTATCATATCCTGGTTTTGTCCATTGGATTTTTAGTCTGAATGACATCTTTTTGTGTGTGTTAAGGATCTGTTAACTTCAATTTCACAGTATCATCTGGTCAAGATGTTGCTGGAACAGTTTATACTAATAAATTTTCCTCTGTTGTTTTTTTTTTTTTTCTGTGTTAGACTACAACTTCTTTCTTCTGTCTTAAAATTACTCTAACACCTATTTGTGTATATGTACCACTGTTGCTGAAATTGTTTCTTCACTACTTGGTTGTCTGTATTTCAGTGTTGAATGGCTAAAGGTAAAGTATTTGGCTTTTACTCATTTTTTTCGTTATTAGACTTGAAAAAAAATCACATGTACCATATATTGACAAAAAGCTTTTAAGTTAAAAATCCTGTACTGGTCTGAATATTATCTCTTGTTCTTAGATGTATGAAATCAAATGGAAATTAAAAAAGTGGAGTGGCAGTTCTTAAAGTCACATTGTTTTTTCAACTTGACTTAGTTGCATAAATACGGTAAATGCTTTTGAAAATCCCATGTAGCATAACTTAATCTAAAATTCTTGTGCCTGAATTCTTAATTAGGAGTATATTTCAACTCATGATTATTAGTGTTTCACAATTTGGAAAGCTGTTAATTAGTCTAGGGTCTTCAAATATTCCCCAGACTGAGTCAAGAGCTGGACGTGAAGGTGAAGTATAAAATTATTTATTCAGTATAAGGCTACCATCAAGCCAGACCTTCCTGAGTAGGTCTTATTTTCTTGCCCTGAGAGTCCTGTCTAAATAGAATTTTGGCAAATTGTGTGTGTTTGGGGCTGAGTTTTTGCGAACCCCACCAGAGGCAGAAGCAGCACTTGGGGAAAGTCGAGTACCGAGGTTGTGTTGCTGGTGGTGTGATGGGCAGAGTGGGAATGAAGAGATAGATAATTAATTAGCAGGAGGGGTGCTGCAGGAGGATAAAGGGTTGAGTTTTGGAACTAGGAGAAGGGAAGGTTTGGGGCTATGGGGAAAACTTTCAGAAGAGTTGCTGGAGAGAGACTTGGGAAGGTGGGGAAGGTTTGGGCACTGATGGGGAAGGTGACACAAGGGGTTTGGACTGAACCACAGAAGTTGATCTGGAGATAGACACAGTGGTGAAAAGGGCTAAAAATACAGAGAAATTCATGGACAGGAAGAAATACAGGTTTCTGTACAGTGCACAGTGGTGAACAGTTTTAGACAGAGGCCAAGAAGCTATGGTTGGGTTACTTTGTAAGAGGAATGCATGTGTTAGGTATCTATAAAAAGAGTAAATTGGAGACTTGATAGATACCTGAAAAGCAACTGCTGTGTCTTGCTGTAGAATGTACCTGCTTTTCTCTTGAGTTATCTCTTAGGATTATTCAGGGTTGTTACTGCTTTAAAAGTTGAGAAAAACCAGATTTGAGTTGAAGTGAGTCATATGAGTAAGGGTAGCAGGTTTAGTCCCTGCTCTCTTTTAATCATCATAAAGGATTAAAAAGATAATTTGCATTGGTTTACTTTTTGGTCCATCATAATCACATTAAAGAAAAAAAAATCCTAAAAAATTATGCCCACTGCCCTCACACCCATTCCTTTTATGCTGCTGGTTTAGTTCTAGTGAATGTTAATGTTCCAGTTCCCTGTGCAGTTGTACAGAGAAATATTTTAAAACACGCTCCCTTTCATTTAAATTCTATCAATTTAATTTTGTGCTTGACTGTAGGTTTTCCCTATTAAATAAACATGGTCTGCAGTGTTTTTACTTTGATACCAGATAGTAGAAGCCTTTTTTGACAGGACATTAATTGAGCTTTCCTGCAGAGTATGTCTGTAAGCTGCCTAGATTAATGCTGTTTTTTAGATTTGATTCCAGCTAGTGAGCTATTAATGAATGTTTAATGTTATTTGATATCAGGGTGACATTTTTGTGTATCTAAGAATAAAGTGTGCCTATGATATCTTATGTTGTGCATATTTTCCCTGCGATTATTTCACTGTATGTCCAATATAATGAAATAAACTTTAATACTTAATTTCGTATTTTTAATTTAATGAACTAAAAAATATTGTCAGTTTATGGCAGCTCTTCAAGAAAAGAGATGAGATCCACATGATTGAACAGTCAGGTTTTTTTTTTCCTTTTGCTTCTCACAGCTGCCAAAATAAACCCCTTTTGAGATAGACCAAAGTCAACATAGTTGGTGTGTCTCTAATGAAAGCATTCCTCCTGAGGCCCCTACTTGGGTTTTATCTTTTTATCATAGTTTTTCTTTTTTTAAAGTTCTCTTTCCAAGTTTAATGCTAGGGTCTCCTTAAGAATCTCTGCAGCAGATTTAAAGTAAACAAGACCATTTCAGTTCTCAGATGATTTTTATTCCCCAAAACTTTTGTTTTTTGAAGTAAAAGCACAAAGCATATTACTTTTTTCCCTGTAATATACTTGATATTTTTTCAAGTTGTTGTAAAAGCTGGCTAAAATTCAGGCTTAACTCTTCTTTCTGTTTTCCACTTTTTCAAACTGTGCTGCTTTTTAAAAGATTCCTGAGTAGCATCTCTGTGGGCAGAAAATAGAATCATGTCACTGTTCTACCTATTTAGTATCACTGATATTAAATAATAATAAATGAGAAAGAAGGAATTGAAATTGTAGCTGTAGGTTTAATATTCTTGGTGGCAATCTCTGGAATCCGAGCCAGAAATGTACATACTGATTTTCTTGTCAGAACCACCCCATATCAGCAGCTCCTTTATTTTTGTGTGCCAATAACAACACCAATAATAATGATGATGATGATAATAAGAGAATCTTGGGAAATACAAAGGCAAATAGTTTGATGATGTAAAAGTGCTCAGAAAATATGCTTTAAAAGTGACCCTAATTTTATACAAGCTTTTTTTTGAGTAGCTACATACTTGTAGTATTTCTCTTTGTTTTCAGTTTCAGGATTTGTATTCATACTTGTCTGTCATTTGGATATTATTATTTCAGCTTAGGGCAGTTCAGGATCCATAATTTCTGTCACCAAAAGTTTGGAGCCAGCGTGCAGTAGCTGGGGGAAGGTAAATAATGCTCCTTATTGGTCTTGAAGGGACTTTTTTGTAATGTTTTGTACTGTTGTCTCTCCAGATACCTGGCTTTGAGCAGCCTTATACCTGTCACTTCCCAGGTTTGGGGCTTAGATTTCTATTTATTACACAGCATCCCCAAAGGGAAAGGGCAACAGTGAATGGTTTATATAATTCTCTCTGCTCAAACTTGCAAAAAAAATATTTAAAAATCATAAATTTATATTTACTACAATGTTTCTATTGTATAATCTGGAAACTGAATAAATACATTGTGTGGAAGAAACAGTGGGAATTTGGGAAGTCAGGAGTGGCTGGGAAGTGTAGCTGGAGAGGGATCTATGATGGGTGGAAAGAACACTTGAATTTCAGATGGTTTTCCCCATCTCTGTCTCTGCCAAAAGGGACATGAAGTTGGGGTTGTTTTCAGACAATAGCTTATGAACTTCCCAAGCAAATTCAGCCTGGCTGAATTTAGATTATTTAGATTAAGCTAAATAATTATTTATTTAGATTATTAAATTTAGATTATTATTTAGATTTAGATTATTATTTAGATTATTATTATTTAGATTATTATTTAGATTATTTATTTAGATTAAGCTTGCTGATTATTTAGATTAAGCTTGCTGAGGTCTAAGAACAGTAAAAGTAGTGGTGACTTCAGACTGACTGAACACTGAGACACTGTCCTCAGGGACACTGTAAAAACCTTCTGAAACATTCTTTTTTTTTTTTTGTATTGAGTGAAGAATACCTAAGTATGAATATGCAGTCAATATTTGTAGGAAACTATTTGTTTCCTACTAGCCCTAACGCATGTAGGAAACAAGAACCATAACTGTTTTCTCCTTGGAAACAGTTTATCATTAATTATTTCTATTAATACTTTACATTGAACTGAGAAATAAACAGGAAAAAAGGAAAAATTTTCAGATTGCATTGCTTTGGTCAGTCAGCTTAAGGATTGTTGGGCACATTTAAAAATAAAATGTCAAAAAAATATCTCTCATGACAAATTAACTGATGTGTGGTACACTTTTACTTGAATTGAAGCATGAAAAATTTGCATTTTACTTACAGAATGTAAGTCATAGACTTCTCAAAAGAAGTGTGAATTTTATGAGCTAGAAAATTAATTTTGCTTATTGTTCCTGCCATTATGATTACAAGGATTACAATGCATTTTTCTTTAAGAACAGGTTGCAAAGCTCTCACGAATGCAACTCATGGGCCTAAAAAATGTTGATGGCATAATTAATTTAAAGTTTGCTTTGGATAAAACCAAGTTGCGTGAGACTGGCAGTGAAGTATCAGCCTGTCTGAACCTGCATCTCCAAGGTTAAATCCAAATTGATTGTTATTCATTAAATTACTCACAAACAATACATTTGCTGATTTAACTCCTTTCCTGCATATACCTGTGTGCTGAATACTTTTGTTGGTCAATCTGAAGATCCCAATCATCTCTCATTGATACTCCTCATTTTAGGGTTTTTTCATCTGTGTGTTTAAAACACACTTCAAAAAAACCCAAACAACCTGGTGACTATGAGACAGGAGTGAATTTTGCATGGGTTGTTTTGGTTTATTTTGTGTTTTTAAGTCTTTCAGGCCCTCCACAGCTGGGTCCCACATGAGGCAGTGCTGAGGCTTGGGAGCACAAAGGGATTCCGAGGTTTGGGCTGGGGCGCAGGCGGTGTTTGGGTAGTTCCCTCCAAAGAGCTCTCCTGGGGATCAATCAAATCGATTTCTGTTGATGTTAGAAAATCAGGGAGCCAAGGGGCTGCTGTAGGATTTTTGCTGCTGGGATTCCAGCAGGGTTGTCTTGCATTGCAGAGGCTGAATTGAATAAAGCTGCAGGCCCCAGCGCTGCTGCTCGGGCGGCGTTGCCTCTCTGCTGGGTGGCTGCTGATAATTTGGGGTTGCTTTGGTTTTCAGCAGTTGCTTCTTTTTTTAAGCAGTTAGCTGGGAATGGAGATGAAGGCAGTCTTAACTGGCTTTTATTAAAAGATCGATGGGGCTTATTGTGAAAAAATAGAATACAGATGTAAACTGTACCTGATAAAAGAATTAAATGTGTGTTTAACCTTCCGATTTTGTTTTTTCAGTGCTACTGGTGCTTGACCTCCTCCAGTTTTGAGACTATTCTCCTTCTTGCTTCTACTTTTTAGATTTTACTCACACTACAAAAACAAACTCTGCTGGTGTTTTTCATCTCAAGTGCTTACCAAATCCCTCAGATTTTACAAAATATTTTAGAAATAATCTCCAGACTAAAGTCTCATTAAAACCTTTGCCCTTCCCGTGGCAACTTCTCTTCAGAGAAGTTCTGGTCAGTTCTGATTTGGAAACTGCAAAAACAAAGAATATCATCGTGTGAAGTATTAATTTATTCTTGGCAGCTTCAATGTAAAATTTATTTCCAGAAGTTTCCAATTAAAATTCAACATGTCTGGTGTTAAAAGGGAAAGCACCCTAAAGGCTCCTTCTTTTATATTATATAGAAAGAAAAATGTCCCAAAGATTAGTGACAAGAGGTACTTTTTAATTGAACAGTCACATTTATACTGTAGTGAGCTGACTTGGTTGAAGAAGCCTCATGCTCAGGAATTTCTGAGCTGTACCAATTTTCAGTATTTGATAGATAAGTCAGGTGTCCTCCTTTTGGTTTTCTTTATATCTTTATTATACTTTGTGCTCTCATAGTCCTTGAACCAATGCTGTTTGGATGTGTTTTCCCTGTGGCCCTTTCCCTCCTGTTTCAAAGGAGAGATTGTGCAATTCTCTTGTGTTGAGAATTTAAATACAATTCTGTTGTATTTAGAACTGGAAAGAGGACAGATTGAATAGGATGGATAAAGGTATAGAATGCCTTAAGCAACAGGATGCAGTAAAGAATTTAAGTCCCTTCAGACTGATGGAGGTACTGGTTTTGTCTGTAAAATCATGAGTAGTATGAAGATAAATAAAACAAGTGTTCACTGCATTTCTGTTACTGAGGTAGGGGTGCTCATCAAACAGAGCTAAAGTTTGCAGGCTGAAGTAAATCACAGAAGTTTTTTAGGATAATTGAATGGCAAAATGCATTCTTACTGAGGTTATCTGCTTGTGGAAGGATCTGCATTAAACTGTTGGAGGTCAAGAGTATTGGCAAAGTAGCATCACATACTTGCTCTGGTCTTTGTGTCTTCACTGAATATTTCCCATTGTTGGCTGTCAGAATTTGGAGTATTTGACTGTAGCAGAAACATCTGGGATGACCCACAGTGGTTATGTTATAACAGCTCAGAATGTGTTAATATTCTGTCTCAAGAAGGGTGCTTCTGGATGTCTATGAAAAATTATGGAATTTTAGGCAAATGTTTTGGGGTTTTTTTTTAATTTCCCATTTCTAAATAACACATTTGACATCGTGTTGGATATTCCTCAAGATAGTGTAGATGCACAGAGAGAAATATGTGTGGCTGCTGTACACAGATGGAGTGGGGTTTCACCAGCAGGTGGTATTGGATTTATGAAGCTGAAACATAAGAGGAGTGCTTAGGGATGGTCTGTAAGATGATGCTTTTTGTTCAAAGTCTTGCAGTTAAGTATTCCCAAGATGGTCTGGACAGCATAAGCAGTGCTACTGTGCAAGAGCTTTTTTTTATTATGAGAAAAGAAAGCAAAATGTTTTCAGTTGTGGAATTTTACCATCGAGAGCATTACTTCTGAAATGTGTGCTAATTTAGCTCTGAAGCCAAAAAGAAATTCTTTTCAAAAACACTTCTGCAAATATGATGAAGTTTTTCTGCTGTGATGAATAGTTCTGAAACAGTTCCCTTTGGGACATCCACTTTCTGTAGATACCCTTTCTATTTTGGATTTATGTTGGGAGTATACTGCAAATCAATAATATTAAGAATATAGGAATATAAATAGCATGCTTAGAGGCTTTTTTTTTTTAGATGATATAATAGTTTTAGTGTGAATAATGAAATGTGAACATTTTTTCTAGTAGTACTGATGCTCCTGTACATGAGGCAGAATCTGGCTGGGTTCTTGCATTCAGATTTTTTCACAGTCTAGGAATAAGGAGAGGGTGGAAGTGAGGTGGATTAATTGTTTATTTTCATGCTGAGTTTTACGATTTTAAGAGAGTAAATAAATTGAGAGTAAGTGTTTAAGGGAAGGTGGAAAAAAAAAGGACAGAAGCCCATAGAAATTATTCCATCTTATTGAACTAATTCTGTGGATTCCCTTTTTAAATCTAGCAATATAGAGACAGTGCAAACATCATCCACTGGGAAACATCCCTCTGGATGTCTCCATCTACCCACTTCCTCCACTGAGTGAGTCATGGGATGTGAGTTTAACCAGCAGAGTAAATAAAATGTCTTTACAGAAGGAATATCTTATTTCTAATATGTTTGGAAATACTTTTTGAATGGGAAGGCATAGAAGAGCATCAGTGGCTTGTTTAATTTTTACCTCTAATTACATTTCATGTCACTCATCAGTGGTGCCTCTTTCCTGTCTGTCATCATCACCTCAGCCTCACACATCTTCAGGGGAGTTTATTACCAAATTCTAAATTTCAGGGGAAGAAACCCTCTAAAGGAAGTTACCTCAGAACTCTTGCTTCCTTTTTTAACTCTTAATTAGGGTATCTTGATGTCTAAAATAAATGCTGAATCTACAGTGGATAATCAGATTTTCCCATTGCTGTTTTGCTCAGTCAAAAAGCACTTTTTTGTTATAGCCAAACTAGTCATGCTGCAATGTGGTTGATTAAGTACATTCCATTTTATGACAGAATATGACATTACAGAAAGAACTGGGAAATTTACAACCAGTCCGTGTAGTGGTGGAATTTTTTCATGTGTGGTTTTCACAAATGGGATATATTTCAGTATCTCGTGTTTCAGAATCTTCAGTGTCTTTTGGAAAAACTAGATGGCTGAGCAATCTTTACTTACACCCGTGGGTATGTCCATGCTACTAGGAGAAACTAAATTGCAACCTTGTAGTTTCTATGCTTAAGCGACACCTCTGAAAGAGGATTACTTGGCTATGATTCTATTTCTGCCTTTTTGGCCAGAAGAGAAAATGTCTTTAAATCAACAAGTAATTATGTTCCAATTTTTTATATTTCTTTTAGGTCTGACTGAAAATACCTATTTTTTCCCCAGGTCCTCAAATTATTTCATCTGAATACTGGTGACTAAAAGTGCTCTTTAAACATTACCTTAACATACTGGTCTTGCATGCCATGTCATAGCAGTTTGTTAATGGCATTTCCATTCTCTGGCTTTAGAGGATTTTCTATGGCCATGAGGTTTCTCCATGGAATTGGAGGAATATTGTTTTAACTTGATGTAGAAATTTCCAATTAATTAAAAAACAGAATGAAAAGAAGCCCAAACAAACAAAAGCAAACAAACAAAACCACACTGGTAGCTACTGGTCAGTTCTGGATGTTGTTCAAATAAGAACATCAGAGACATGCATACTCATTTCAGAAAAATACATCAGGTATTTGACAAGGTTCAATAGGAAGCTTGGTTTTTGCTTTTTTTTTCATGTAGTTATTTATGACTTGGTTTTTATCAGAGATAATTTTTCTGTTCCTTAGAATAGAAAACAATTTCCCAATTTATGTGGGAAATGCATAATAACGATAAAGAGTTAATTCTAGTGTAAATATTGAACCATAGAATGAATAATAGACTGGTTTAGGTTAGAGGAGACCTTCAAAATCAGCTTCCATGGGCAGGGACACCTCCCAGCAGACCAGGTTGATCCAAATCCCATCCAACCTGGCCTTGAACACTTCGGAGTAGTCACAGCTTCTCTGGGCAACCTGGACTAGGGTCTGAACACTTAGAGAATAACAGGAATTGGCAATCTCTGCAAAAACGGAAAAAATGGTTCTTCTGATTTTCCCAAAAATGGGTGTTGCTGCATCTGGATGTGTCTAGAAGAAGCAGAGCCTAGCTTGTGAATGCCACTTTTCCAAATGTGTTGTTAGGACCTGACTGCAGTAGTCCCAGCAATCATCCATGTCTCTTCCCAAACATTTGTCATATGCACTCTAAACCAGTTTGCCTTTTTTTCATAGTAGATATTGTAATTCATAGCAAGATGATCATCTTTGTTACCTGTTTGCAGTAATGGATATGAAGGATTCTCAGTTCCGTCAGCATCAGTGTCACTTCCTATAATGCCCTGTCATTAACTGTTGCCTCAACATCTCTGTAATTGAGATCCTTAAACTTTTTCATTTTATTTATTGTATGGCTGTTTTTCAAGCTGATACATGAACTGAATTTTCAGGTTCCAGATTAATTTGATATTGCCACCATATGGCTCTGAACATTGACAAGATATGGATTAAATGAATAATGGATCAACGACAGGCTTTTGACTTAAGTTATAGGCTGATGAATAATCTTATTTTAAATCAAATGCAGATCTGCTTAGAGCAGGTTATTATTGCTGAGGTGGTGATTTTCTGTGTAGCTAAAGGGAAAATAATTACGACTGTTTAGTCTCTGGAAATGTCTGCAAAGAATATCTTTTTAATAAATCAATGAAGAATAGAAGAATCTCATGATTATTTATATGTAAGCTATTCCAGGAAAAACTCCATAAATTAAAAAGAAAATGTTACAATTTAAGTAGCAATAAAAAGAATGCTCCATCACTAATGCAATGAAAGCAGCATCCTGGTTACTGTTAAGTGGATTTTTTTGTTAGATTGTTTCAGGGTCTGCTTTTTTTTTTTTTTTTTTTTTTTTTTCTAGAATGAGCAACACTTGAGACAAGCTGCTTTTGGAGGTGCTGAGTCTTTTAGTGACGGCACCAGCTCAGCAGAAATCTAGAGGATAAATTAAATCTGAAGTTTCAGTAAGCAAAGCCAAAACTTTTGTAGTTCATCTTGAATACTGTAAAAATGCATCCTGTTCATTTTAAGTTTTCTCCAAGTGCCAAGTTTAGGTTTATATTCCTGACCTGGTGTCCATATTACTACAGGAGGAAGCTTGGGATGTCGGCAAAGCTCTTCCTGACTTGTTTGGTAATGATTAGATTAAAAGTATTCCTTGTTCATAGGAAAATCTGGAAAATTGTAGCCAGAACGTTTTTGTACAACTGATAGGACTACTTACTTTTTTTTTTTTTTTAATCTTTTTCCCTTCACTTTTTTCCCTTTCTCCTCTCCAGGGTCAGTACAAACCCTCTGACTTGCTGTGTCCGGAGACGTACGTCTGGACACCGATTGAGCAGTGCCTGCCCCTGCTGGAGCATTCCAAGTACTCTCGGTTCAACCAGGATGTCAAAGCTGGTAAGTTCACCAGAACAGGTCTGCAAACTGCCTGTCTTCTTTTTATAACATTTTGGTTTCCTCTGCTGCTTGAAGCATTATGGAAATCTGAGCTGGAAAACGAGAAAGTGTAAAATTCACAACTCCTCCAGCAAGCTTGAGCAAATAGTTTAATCTTTGAACATAAAATAAGTGGGACAAATTTTAAGTATGTTCTGGTTTACAGACTAGATGTAGTTCTAAATGAACACATATTGCTGCCTTTCAGCTAATTATATTTGCTGTTCTGTGCATGAGCAAGGCCTGACCAATAATTGTTCCTCCCTGCAATTCCAATTGGATGAATCCATAAAGGAAGGAATTAGAATCAATAGAGGAAAGTGAAAGGGCTGGAGAAGCTTAAAGGCATCCAGTGCTTTTGCTAGGAAACAAAGTGGCAGATTTATTTTAACAATTTGTCAGCAAATTGAAAGAATACAATGAGCAGCAGAAACACCTTCAACATCTTGAAGTAAATCTAAATTTTTACAGTCTGTAAAATAGGTGCTTTGTGATTTGCCCGCACAGAATCATCCACAATGTTACTAACCAGAACATAATGCAGTAATGATACTGTAAAACAATGCAATCAAATGCAAAAAAAAAAAAACCCAAACACATGTACTTGCTTTTAGCTATTGACTCTGTGAGTGGATTCCAGACCCCAGGGGAGCTGTGTTAGACAATGCTTGGTGTGATGCTTGGGTGGAAAGCAAAAAAACTGATTAACTTTTTTCATTAATTGCAAATTGCTGGGATATCATCATCTTGAAATTTTCTCTTTCCACACTGAATAACAGCTGAGAAAGGTTATGGTATTATTCAGATATGCTGGTGATTAAGCTCAAGAGTGTATAAAACCAGGCTCTGGTTTTGGCCATCAAAAGTCTGACTCTAATCCATCATCATCTGTCTCTGGGTTGAAGTCATCTTCAAGAGCTATTGTGTTTTTTGTTTTTCATGGCTGTCGTTGAATAAAATTTTCATTCACTAGCTGGTTAACTGCCTGAAGATAAATGAGAGGAATTTGGAGACACATGACCACTTCAGGAGGATTGTGAACTTCTGAGAAAGTTGCTTGAGTTCCTTGCTTCTCCTTATCCTGTGCATGTTACCATTTAAGCAGTTTTGCTAGGATAATTATAATTACTACAGAAATGAAGTTCAAATACATTTATAGATACAGATACTAATTTAAAACTTTTAGTAGCAGAATCATGTTAAGTTTGTGTAAACAGAGAATGTTCTTTAGGGATTCTGCAGATATCTATGCAATGCAGTGGGAAATAGACTGGGGAGTGGGCTTGGATGCTTCTACAGAAACATCTGTCACCATCAGAAAAGAGCATTTAAATTGATTTAAATGATACATAAATGATACAGAGCATTTAAAGAGATTTATATGTGTGGCACATCATGTCTTGATCGACTGGAATCGTCATTGGATTGGTGAGAGGAAATTGGAGAAAAATGACAAAGGTAGGAGGAAGCAGAGAAATGATTTTGGAGCCCTGAAGTGTTCAAAATATTCTTGTTACTCAGAAAGAAAAGAAGTGGATTTTTTTTAAGTGCAAACTGAACTACTGCCTTCAAAGGGTCTAACCCCATACAAGCAAAGGGCCGTCATCTTGATTCTCTGAAATTCCAGGGGGGATACCACGCATTTGGAAGCTGCAGGATAGAAAACTTTGCATTGCTATCAGCACAGAACATCTCACTCCAGATACTGCTGGAACTGTGAGTTATGTCCTGTGGTTTAAGGAAATTAAAACATAGCTACACGTTGAAATGCACTAGAACTGCTGTGAGCTTACAGTGATTTGAGGTTTAAATAGTTGCTAGCTCTAAGGAAGCTATTTCTCTGCAGTAAAGCCAGTTTCCTTCTTTACTCTCTACAGTAGTCAGTAATAGGAGTTTAATGAGGTTACAGTGAATTTTTAAAAAGAGCAATAGGAATGGTGGTGTGCTTTATTCCTCATAAATCAGCTTTCCGTAACACTGCGTGTAATTGTGTCACTTAAGTAGGTCATGATTTATCAGGAGTGGGACTTCCAATGTAGGAACTGTGGGCAATAACTAGATCCAGTAAACAACTGGGAGAAATGGGGTGATTTGCATTGCTGCCTGGGGCAGTAAAACAGGCACTGGAAAAGGTCATCTTTTAATATCCTATGTAATGTCAGAAAATTACCTCAGACTAGTTTTTTCATCAGGTTTGGCAATTTTTTAACTCCTTTTCTCTCCCTTTGAAAAATAAGAAAAAAAAATGGCCTAGTAAATTGACCAGTTACAGATTATGAAAATTCATGATGGAACCAGCAGAGCATCCTGCTTCAGCAGAAGCTGTTATGGGGGTGTCTGCAATATGAAAAGGTTTTCTGAGTACTCATACACATTGCTTTGCAGGGCACTTTCCTGTAATCAGATTATTTTTTTCTCCAAGAAAAAAAAAAAAAAACTCACAAAAAGTAGCAAAATTTTTCTGAAGTATAAAAAAATATTAATTGGTAATGGCAGAGGATTTTTGCCTGTTTTACATTATGTGGTTGTCCCGAGCTTGAGCATTTTCAAATGGTTTTAAAGTGTATTGTTTCCCATCCCCTTCTTCTCTTTGTCTAATGCTTTTGTTAACAGATGAAGAATGAAGAAGAGAAGACAGACACTAAGCAAAGTTCTTAACTCTTTGTAGCACAGAGATAAGTCTGGAAAAGTATCTAACAGTTAATAACTTTTTTTAAAGAAGCAATACTAGGGAGCTATAATAACTTTTTATTGCTTAGGATGGCAAATCATGGGTGCCTGATGGTTGAAACCTGGTCCAACGCTGTACTGCTTCTGGCCAGTGTAGTGGGATTCAACCTTATTTAACCTCAAATACTTCAGTCACAGAGAGACAGTGATGAGGTTTTGTGCCAGCAGACACTCAGATCTGGTATTTAAACAAACTGTTTGGAGGCTCTTTATGTGCAATTCTAACATTTATTGAAAAACCTCAGTTACTTCAGGAAAAATAATAAATTGTATAGCAATGCTCAGGCAGCATTCATGGATAAAAGATCATGTTTACCAAGTTTTGGTTAAATTACCCGTTGAATCATGTCTCTTAAAACAGATTTTTCATTTTGTTTGTTCAGTTTAAGAAATTTCAGAAGACTAAATGAGAGAAGTCTATAAGGATTCTGCTGTTTGTTTTTGAACAGTGACCATTTACTTAAGGAATGAGTGAGGCAGGGCAGGAGTAGAGGCTTTGGGTACTGAGATTGTGCTGAACTGCACTGAGCAGACCATTAATCCTCCCTTTGTACAGGTAAATCCAACCTGAAATGAAGCTGTAAGTTGTGTTGAAGAAAAAAGAAATTCATTTAATGGCTCAGCAGATGAATGCTTGCCGCTGGCTTTGGTGGCATCTCAAAACTGATGAGCAAAATTCAGTCATGTGATGGAGTCTCCTAAAATATTCCTGGGCATGGTCTGTCTTGTCACACTGGTCAGGTTCCTCTTCTCCAAACTGGTCTTTAGGGTTTTGCTTTCTTCAGCTAACAGCTTTGCAGTATGAAAAGAATGAGAAATATTTACTTGGTATCCTGGCAATATTTTTATCCTTCCACTTTCCATTTTTCTGCCACCTGGCTTTTTTCATCATGTCTGTTGAGACCCACAGCCTGTTGCTGCTGAGAGAAGCCTGTGAAGAATGTCTTTGTGAGGGAAAATCTTGATGAAAATCTACTTTGGGGCTGGTAATCAAATTAGTGGGAAGCATCAAATCTTCCTTTGCATTGGTGCTGGACTCTCAACATGTTTAATAAGCAACTTCAGATAAGGGCAGAGACAACCCAGATCTGGAGTGGTGCCTTCAAAGCCTTTGTAGTTTTAAAGTCTCCTGCCAGGGTGAAAGGGACAACCCAAGGGACAAACCTGTGGTTTGGTGCCCACTGCAGTCTTTGTGGGAGAAGCTGTGTCCCTCTTTCCTGTAGCAGTGCAAATCTAAAAGGACTTCAATGCTTTTTTTTCCTTGACTGATTTGTTTGCTGAAGTTGATGAAGAGGCTGAGCTAATACACATCTGTTCAGCTTCCTGTATCTCTAATAATAGAGTGGAATCAAACTGGAATTGGATGGAATACATTAATTAAAATCAAATTACTTTCTTCAGCGTTGAAAAGTGCAGATGACAAAGGCACACACAGACTCTGGGTTGGGTTTGTGTTTGCTGGAGACAAGATGCTCCTTGCTCCTGGAAACCACAATGGATGCAAGTAGGTGGCATATAGAAATGGAGATGCACTTCTGGTTTGTCTGGTCAGTTAGAGTAATAAATTAAATTATAGTCTATTAATAGACTTAATACTAAGAGACTAAGCTGGGATTTTTTATTTTAAACATCAAGGTAAAGTTGAGGTTTAAAGAGGGATCTAATAAGGTACATTCAGTGTATGGAGGAATCTTTCACAGCATGAGAGGTGTAGGAGAAATGAACAATATGGGGAGACACAAAGGGGGTTCCCTCAAAAGGAAAGGTTTTGTTCTTGAAGGTTTTCCTTCAAGATTATTGGTCTGGGGTAGCAGATCCCATAGTCAGTCCAAGATGGATCTGACATTACTGCCAGCAGCCTGGGCTGGTGGGAGGTGTCCCTGCCCATGCAGGGGGTTTGGAACCAGATGATCTTTAAGGTTCCTTCCAACCCAAATCAATCTGTGAGCAGTGCCATAGTCCTGGGACATGACCCACATCTCTGAGGGGGGCAGAATTTGAAGTGAGAGCTCTCACTGCATGCTCACAGGAGTCTAAAAAAACCCCAGCCATTTAATGTATTCCCTCACGAACAGGGTTCATACAGATCACTGTTTTTTTTAGTTACTGTGCTAAGGAAAATTACTTAAAAGTTCCCAATCTTCTTCTCTAGTAGTCCTGTAACTTTTATTGCAATTTTTCACCAGATTTTTAAAACTTTACCACTTTCTCTGCTACATGCAAACTGAAAGTTCTCTCAGCTTTGCAGCATTGTCATTCTGCTGCACAGAATAAGCTGGAGTAGTGGAAGGAGACAAGATTCCCAGTATTAAATAACTTCTGAATCATCTTATTAGTGACTTAATTATGCATCTCAATGCTGCTTGCAAGAAACTGTGGGTTACTAGTTTTAGTGAATAAAACTTAGAAGTCTTACCCAGAAATCTGGAGGCTTGGGCAGTTGCACAAAATTGTTTTTATTTAAAAAACAGATTTATGTCCATAGTGCTTTCACTAGAGAAATAATCTGTCAACTATTTCAGTAGTTTTGATATTTCTAGTGCTGTGTTTTTCAAAACATTTATGTACCAGTTAGATGCTGTTCTTTGCTTTTTGCTGTATTTCAGACACATTTTGCATTTACTGTGTATGCAAACACAAGGATTTGGTTGATTTTTTTTTTCCCATCAGGTACAGAGGCTGTTTAATTTAAGAGAAATTTTTAAAGTGTAGTTTATTAGCGTGATACTGGTTTTATTCTTCCTCCCTCTCTGAACTGAAAAGCCATCACCAGGTATCTGTACCTATGAAAGGGACTCTGGTTGCCATTTGGATCCCTGGGAAAGGGCTGGATCTGTGTGGTGTTGCATCCTAAAATCTAGTCAGCTGGATTGAGGCAAAAGAGAGTCAGTGTTAATGTTTATAAGTGTGATGCAGATGAATATTTATAAGGAAAAAGTTCTCGAGATGATGGAAATATAGTCACAAAACTGCCACAGATGGAAAACATTAAACAAATTGTTTAAAACTGTGCAATCATCTGATTAGGGAGAAATTGCTGGTCTGTAACACAACTGCTGTTTACAATTTTGTTAACAGATGCAGTTAGAGAGTTAAGGAAAAGTTTAAATAAATTCTGCTAGATGATGAACTAAACTCTCCTAACACACCAGCTCTCCACTGTCTTATCAGAGCTATAGGTGATAAATTTGAATTTTGTAACCAAGAAAAAGACAGACCTAGCAATTATTTCTGGCAGCTCCTCTGGAAGAGACACATCTTACAAGTTTCTGTCTGTTTCTAATTAAGTTTATAAACACTTGGAATCATCAGAATGCAGATTTCTAACACCAGTGTGATCCTTGAGCAGAAAAGATATTTAAACAATGATTACAGTGCCAAGAAGGTGTATCCAGGAAATTTTTCCCCCCTCACTTTTTGGTATGTTTGGACTAAGCTGAAATGACTGGTGTGGAGTTTTAAGCTTATATGCAAAAATATATGCTCAAAAATTCCAGTACCTCTCTAATAAAAAGGTAATGTTATTAATTTGTGAGTCCTAAACAAGTGACACTACATAAATTGGCCTGTGGGTTAGAAATTATACTGTACCATCAGCTCTGCAGCAAAGCCTCCCAAAAGAATCAATTGCGAAGCCAGAGAGGGCTTTAAAATGTGATTTAAAGTGCAATGTACTAGCAAATCTTAAACTTTGCTAAGTGTTTGTGATTGGAAGTGTTTGTATTTATTGAGATTCTAAATATAGCTGCTTCTGACTTACATAGAGTGGGGTAAAACTTGGGCTATAATTCATGAAAACTTGGCTTGGACTGCAGAATACTCCAAATAAATTTTAATAAATTTATTAAATTAAATTTTAATCCAAAATTAAATTCATAGAGATTTAGTACTGTGGTTTATTTCACTGATTTTACTGTCTTTGCAAGCTCCACAGATGTATTTTGAAATTACACAATTCTGCTGGGGGCACTTTGCTTAAAAGATAAAGATATCCTGGAATACTTCTCCTGTTGAACAGATGAATCTTAGGTGGTTGTGCGCTCAAGATACTCCTTCACCATTTGAATATTGTGATGTTTGATTCTCTGGCAGAATAATTCTGCTTTGTTTTGTTTTTGGGTTTTTTTGACTAGCAGTGAACTCATTAGTTGGTGAAGATTCAGGAGACTGTGGGGAAGGACAGGGACTGCCAAAACTTGCAGGACTCATTTTCCACCCTCAGAAGGTGCTAGAAAGACAAGAGCAGAAATGAAAAGTTAAGTAATGTAGGAGCAGCAGAGCCATCAGGCAGATTTCTTTCTCGCCAAGGATAACCAGCATATGGGATTAGTTTCAAAATGTGATAAAAGTTAAAAGCTGTAATTAGATGCAGACACAGAGCAGCTGTGGAAGGGACACCACAGGCATGTGCTGGGTCCCAGCTTGGCCACACACTACCAGCCACTTTTTCCAGGGTCAGACCTTTTGTAAGCATCCTCAGTTCCTTGGAACGTGTTTACTCTCTGCTCTGCTGACATCATCTCAGCTTTTCACATGCAACATAATTGATTCCATGTTTTAATTAATTTAGCCAGTAAACTGATTGCTGTAATCTGATTTATTCAGCTGATAAGCTACTGCCAATTGCTTCAGTTTTGCCTGTTTCATGGAAACACCTTCATTTGTAATTCTCAGCTTGACTCTTGTATTTATTTTTTTTTTTACTCATCTGTCAGTCTGAAAAAGGACTTTACTTTGCCCTTTTTTTTGAAAGATCCTCATACTGCTTTCTGCCATTTTCAATTCTATATTTAACATTATTAGTATTTAACTCTGCCAGATTTTTTTCCTGTTTGTGTTGCATTTTTTGGAGCTAAAACTCCGTAAAGTAAAACCTTACTTTTACCTTTTGTACTGTGGTTTATTCCGTTGATTTTATTGTCTTTGCAAGCTCCACATGTTGTATTAGGTACTGTTCTTGCAACAAGATGTAGGGTGACTGAGTAGTGTCATTTTCTAGTTAGAAAATCAGTTATTTTAGTGGAATCAATTATTTGGCTTCTAGGGTAAATCTTACTGAAGTACAAGGCATTTTAGCCACCAATTGTAATGAAAATCAGTTTATGTAATGGTTCTGTTTATTCTTATGCAAAATATGTTCAGTAGAAAGATTGGAATAAGCTGTTCTGGTTAGATGTCAGTGTACTTACTAGTTTTCAAGTTTTACGAGAGTTAGTAAAGTAAACATTCTGTGTTTATCTAAGAAAAATATTTATTCGTGTTTTTAATGAGAAATGAATGAAATATTTCATTCATCCCTAATAGGAAGTGCTTGTGTGCCAGTTACTTTCTTCCCCTCATCTTTTCTATTGATGCATCCCCAATTTATTATGTTCTACCTTTAACTCACAGATTTAATGACATGTTTAATGTGGCTCTTCCAATAGGAACTGAGTCATTTTTGATGATGTTCTTGAGGCACCTCTGGAAAGATTCATGCGTGGTTTTAATTCCCTGTTAGTGAGTGAATTAAGGAGGTCCTTCATAGAATCATTTTGGTTGGAAAAGACCTTTAAGATCATCAAGTTCAACCATTAACCTAACTCTACCGAGTCCTGTGCTAAACTGTCTCTGAGCACCACATCTATGCATCTTTTAAATTATTCCAGGGATGGTGATTTAACCACCTTCCTGGGCACCCAGTGCTTGATAACCCTTTCAATAAAGACATTTCTTGTAGTATCCAATATTAACCTGCCCTGGCCCAGTTTTCATGTGGTGTTTCCAAGTGCTCATTGGATTTTTTTACCACAATTTTCCCTCCTGTCTGTGGAATGAGCAGCTCAAAATACTTGAACATTCCTGTGTTGTCCTGAATAACTTGGATTCCTTGAGGAACAATAAGACTCAGCTAACAAAGATTTAGGGAAGCATGATGGAGGTGTGGGATGAAGCTTGGTCAGGCTCATCGATGCTGACCCAGAGCAAATAAACCTTCCCAGAAATCAGAGTGGTCAGAATTGGGCATTAGAAATGTTTGCAGAGTCCAGCAAAAATGAGAGCATGAAATGAGTTTGTAGAACTTTGCCCTGGATAGTTTGGATCTACAGAACTACCTTGTGCAGTCTGCTGGCTTGCTGGGTCCCTGCTTAAGGGAGAAGGTCTGGAAGGCCATGGTCAGACTAAATGGACAGAAAAGGTATTTAAAACAAGCAAAAAGAAGAAACAAAGCACACAGAAGCCTCCCAGGGTGTGCCGTTAGTATTCCTCATTGGCAATCCACATTCTCATTTCTCGTATCTGAAGTCATAGAGCAGTGTCAGAGATACAACTTCAAAGGAGCTGACTGGTTCATTTTCTCTGCTGGAAGAGCATCTAAAAGTGAAATAGTTATCTTTGTCAGCTTGCCATCTACCAGATTACTTTCTCCTTTTTATTTTTTTTTTATTTTTATTGGTGTCTTGACTTTGGAGGCACTGGATTGATGTTTTCAGATGGGAAGTTGTTCAGTTTCCATTAACTAACATTTTCCCAGGTACTATTAGTGGGGGTTTTTTGTCATGAATCCCTGAAAAGCAAGTCCTCAGAGAAATAGCAGTATCATTTAAATCTAGCCCTTTGTAACTCCTTCCAACCACCATATTCTGTGATAATAAATTGCATTATACGACGGCTCCTCGTACACAAACCAGGGGTTTATACTTCTTATTTTATGTGCATCACTTCCAAACGTGGCCACACTTGGATTTTAGCATTGGGCAATGTATCCCAAAGGATTTTTTTTTTTTTTTTTTTTTTGCAGGTAAGCCAGAAGCCTTTGCAGGTTGCTGTTGAGTTACAGCTGAAAATGAGAAGTGCAGTGAATTACTGTATTCCCAGGAAATATTTGCTATTGGCCCCCATTCATGTTTACTACTGGAATAATAAGAGTCACAACACAATGAGTTATTGTTTCCATGTGGCACAGCAGGAGGAGAGGGGTTTGAATGGGTTTGTCAAGTGATTAGGCTGCTTGCTTCTTGGGATTGAATTGCAAATCATAACCCAGTTGTATGATTTCAGGCACAAAGCCCAAAAGTTTTGTTCAGAAAATGGCTTTAGGATTTAGCCTTGTTGCAGCTGCCTGTCTTTCCCTGTTTTAAGGTTTCCCTACAAGTTGGACTTGGAAAACTGTAATTCTTCTTTGTGTTTTAAGGATCATTGATATTATTTTGAAAAGGTGATTTTGTTGGGTTTTGTTTTTTTTTCTCCTTACAAATACTTTCTTTTTCAACAATGCTTTCAAAAGTCCCTGTTTTGTTTTGTTTTGTTTTTTCTTGCTTGCTCAAAAAATCACTGCAAAGAATTGGCTGATTGAGAACATCCTGAGCATTTTACTGTACTGCCTTTGTGCCTTGTGCTTTCTGCTTTCAATTAAGACTTCTTTTCATTGAATTTGTTGTTGTTGTTTATGCTTCATTTTAACTGTACTCTTATTTTGGAGCAAGTTAGTGAGTTTGTACCCCAAGGCATACTGCTCTTTAATACTTCCTAATGTGTGAGTTTAGTATGAAAGAAGCAGTATGAAAAAAAAAAAAAGCAATATAGGAACTCACTGTTTTATATAAATATTGCTATTAATGGGTATTGCTTATCTTGTCACTATATTGTCTCTCATTTTGGAGGTTGATTTCTTATGCTTTTCTGCTGAAGGGAAGAAATCATACTTTAAATTGAGTAAGAAATTAGCTTAAATTCAAAAGTCTGATGCGTTAGACTTCTGATGGAGGTAGAAATTTGTTCTATTTCCAGGAATTATTATCACCTATATCTTTGTTACAAAATTTGAAAGCTAATTTGTTTCTTCCTTTTCAAGTTCCTTTGTTATAAAATCACTGATCACTAACTGTGACAAGGTCATGTAAAACAGATGTAGCTTTTCTTCAAAAAAAAAAACAAAATCTGATGAGGCTGCTGTAGTGTTTCTCTAATAAATGAACTTGGCTGTAGTGTAACCAGCAAGATAGAGGAGCTTCTTTTGGTCATTTTTACTCCTACTCTGAATATCATGAAACCTTTTAACTTGTAAATTGAATTTTCAAATTATTGTTTTTCTTTGATTTGGAAAATGAGGACACTGCCTTTATCTTTGAAAGTGTTACAAACCCTAACTGCTTCAAAGCTGAATATTAAAACCCAAGCAGAACTTGCAAGCAAGCCAAAAAAACCAAATACCCTTTGGGCTGTCAGTCTGAAATCACAGCAGTTGTCCAGGGTAGACTTTTTTTTTTTCTGTGAAGTTAATGTTTGGAAGTAAGAATAGTTTTTCAGAGATTCCATTTCTAAATATTAGAAATTTCTAAATATTACATTTCTTAAATATTAATTTTTTAATCAGGACTCATTCTTTGCCTCTTTGCTTTCTTCCACTGTTTCATCCTGCTTTGGAGCAAAAAGAAATCCAGGTTCTCAGGGTAACGTGGATGTAGAAACACAAAGCTAAGGTTGGCCCAAGACATTCCTCCCACTCCCTGGAGTATAAAAGTATTTCTGGGGCTGATTTCTGGATGAGGTTGCCTTTGAAGACCACTGCTCTTACCTTTAACTTGTCCCTCAGCAGTGTTTCCATGCTTCTGATGAAGGTGTGTGTAGCTGGGCCAAGAAATCAAACTAATTCTGGCTGGCATCTGCCAAGATAAACCATGGCTTTACATCACTTCTTTGTTTTTTACTGCTACTTAGAGACATACCTGATATGCTTGTTTTTTTCAGAAAAGAAATTCTCCTTCTATAAGTTGCACTTAATAGTGATATGGGGGTGAGAACAAAGAATTTTAACACCTCTTTGCAATCTTTGCAGCTTTTTGTGTGGTCACAGTAGTAAGGTGGAATTATATATGAATTCTATATCCAGATGAATGCTATGTAAATAATTTGCTGGCTTAGGAGCATAGATGAGAAGGGAAAGAAGTGATAGTTGATTTATTCAACAAGAATTCAGCTGCATTTTTACCTCTGACACTTACAGGGTAGTATTTCTGTAAATACAGACAGTTGGCATCCACAGTTACTCAGTTTCCTGAGGTACTGTCATTTTATAGAACTGATTTTTCTGAAGTTTAGGTGTTTATTTATATACCATCCCAACTATATTGATAGATGTAACTGAATTAAGGTATAAAATTTTGTTTTATATGTCAAATGACAGCATCATTTGGAATGATAAAGATGAAGTGGTTCTGGAGGTTGCTAGGAGAGGCTCCACAGAAATAGAAAAATGGTGAAAAATTGTAAAACCCATAAAAATACACTCCAAGACCTGGTGATATTTGCCTAAATTAACAAAATGTGGATTTACAGGAGGATGGTTTCTACAATATTCTTAAGAAGCAATTTATCATGTGAGCTGCATGACTTGAGTGCACAAGGTCTTAGTCAGGACTGGTTGGGGGTGATGGTTGAAGTCTTAGAAAAATTAGAAAAAAAGCCTTAGAAAATTAGCTGCCCATAAGTTATAATGTTGAGGCATCCAACAATTATGGAAGCTTGTGTTTAGACCCATGATTTTATCTTCTTGAGGGTTATATAAATTAATTTACCAAGTAGTTGTGAGGTGAGGGTTAGTGAGAGACTCAGAAGGTATAGAAGGAGAAAGTATGAGGAGAAAAAAACTTTTTTAGGTTTTTAATAGTAACAATAGTGCACTGAGTAATTACAGTGATGATTCAAGTTGCCCTGACGTGTTGTCCCACTGTCTGGTCAGTCTGGGTCCTTCCAGAAATGGTCACTAATTGAAATATACTTTTTGACAGAGATGTTTTTCTTATTTTTAACAAGTAATTTTATTTAATGTAGTATATGATCTCATTATGAATTGGGATTACTGCTGTGTCCAAGCACCAGACATGCAGAGAAGACCTGTTAGAATTTGTTTGTAAGCATCTTAAATATAAAGCAGATTTTATCATGTGCCACTCAGCAAGAGCAGATATTACCCTCCCTGCCCCCAAAAATTCGATTTTGTTTTTTAAATGATGCCAGAGCCCAATCTGCTTTTATTTTCTATTAATTTATCTTAACTTCAGCCTGCTTAGATTTAAATAATGAACAAATAACATGCATTTCCAGAATGCATTTGGTGTTGCCTCCAGAGCAGTAGCAATTGAAAGGTGACTGAATTTTAACTTAGATTTGGTGTTATGGTGACACAAGTTACTATTCGCCTTCTCTAAAAAATTATTTATTTAACTATGTACTTGAGATTACTGCTTAACATTTCACTAAGAGGTTTCTTTTTCAGGTGGAGTTTAAATTAGATATATTTAAGTACATTTCCAGAAGGTTATTTTTATCAATAAAGTTTTTATTTTGGGGGGAGTTGGTGGGAAAATGTTCACTACACCGGATAGTTTTTCTACACATTTTGCATATTATTTTTCTGCCTTTCAAACCTTATTTGAAGAATCTGGAATTCAACTTGAATTTGTAGAAGAAATATTAATACAGTCAATCCAATGTAAGCTTGTGAGACCAAACATATCTGACTTTAGACTTTTCCTGATGCTAAACTAATTACCAAATCTATCTATGTAGTTTATACTGTTTGTGTTAAGCTTAAAACTTGTCTGATGTATTGAAGGATTTTTTTTTTCAGGATATTTGACTGCTCTGGGAGAGCCTTCTTCTGCCTGAGGGTAATGTTAGAAACCTGTGTCACAGTCCAAGGGAGGACCTGGTCTACAGCAGGGTTTGGCAAGCTGTACTCCTCCCCAGAAAGCTTTTGTCTGTGATGCTTGAAAATTTCCTAGAGTCCTCCTCATTATAAAGAGTTTCATGTGGCTGGAGAACTGGGGCTGGCAAGTGATTGCAAGGAGGATGATGCAGAGACTGCTCTGGATGTCATGAGTAAAAGTGGAGTAAGGGCAACAAGAAGAGAGTTGAGGCAGTAAGGCTGTGGTGAAGCTGAAGGTACAGTAGCTTAAGTTGCTGCAAGAAATTGAATTTGGTGCCAGGAACACTGAGAGCCAAAAAGTGAACTCATCCAGAATATCAGGTCACAGAATTATTTGAAAGCAATGAGTATCAAACAGTGAGTAGTGAACAGCTTTGCAAGGGCTTTTGGCATGAGGCTGTGAATTTCTAGGCTTGGCCTAAATCTATTTCAGGACACAAACTTGCAGTCAGCTTAGAGGTGCAGCAAAAATAAACTTTCCAATTTAAGAAGTTAAAATAACTTTACACTTGTGTCACCTCCAGAAGTTCAACTTGCAAACTTTTTTCCTTGGTGAATTTTTCTGCAAGGAGGAGGTGTAAGGGAAGAGGCAGTAGGGCTGGTGGGAAAGACAACCTAGTGGGATATCAGAAAGGTGTTGGCCACACATCAAAAACCTAACAGATTTCAAAGAAGGAGAAAGTCATAAAGTGGTTTTGACCTGGGTGTTTATCCAAAGCAATTGCCAAGGATAATTAGTGGGGAATGCAACCCTAGCAAGCACTGCTCAGATTTTCTACCTTCAAACCATATTTTCCTACTTAAGACTTAAGAAATACATTGTGCTTTTATGGCAGGAATCAAAACACAGATAAAAGTAATGAAGTCATTCTCATTTTTGTCAAGCAGACTTAGTTAAGTTTCACTCACTAAATTCAAGCAATCAGCAGAAAAATGCTTGTAAGGCATTTCTGCTGATGGATAGGGGCAGGGTCTTAAGAATATCTTGCAAAGCAAAGCATTTCATGATATCTTTTGTCTTTATTGAAGCATAATTTCTATTAAGTTTAACCAGAGGGGTACATTCAAGCACAGATTTGTCTTAAAAATATTTTTTGGATTCTTCCAGACAAGTTGCTTGGCTTACCTCTGGCAAGTATTGTGAGCTTCAGGTATGGAAAGAGAAAAAGTACAAAAGGAGTTGGTGACTAGTTTGTTTCCCTTAGCTGGTGTCATCTCTGCACTTTGGGTCTATTGCCAGTTGAGAAACTTGATGAGAAATTTCTACCTCCGTTTATTCTCTCATTAAAAAAAAACAAAAACAAAAACAACAAAACCCCCGAAAACCACCAAATTATTTTTTTCCTGTGAAGTAGCTACTTGAATTACCTGGTTTTCCGCAGCAGTTTGTTTGATTTTGAGTCAAGTGATGATGAGCAGAAGGCTACATTGCAGGTGCTGTAATCAGGGAACCGTGTTGAGTGGACACCATTCAGAGCCTGTCAAAGTTCCTAAATGAAGTACACAAATGTATCAAATAATTTTAATTTGAGGCAGATTGTTATAGTACTTCAAGGTTAGCAATTATAGTCAACCTTTGCTGTCTCTTCAGTTAATGTCCTGCTGCCAAAAGAACAAGGCAGTTACTGCACAGTTTATGTTGCCAGATGCTCACCTCCTTGTAAGCATCTTTGTTACTATTTGAATTTATATGGTTTAATTCTCTTATTTCAGCTTTTGTGTTTTAAGCTGATTTGTACATTGGTGGCTTTTTAAACCTGAAGTTCAAAAAACTTCCAAGATTTCTTTTACTGTTATATTCCAGTAATTGTGTTAGCTTACCCTACAGTGGCCTTAGGCATGTGTGCTCCTTCACTTTCTTTAAAGTGTTTTCTAGCACTGTTGGGCCAATTTTTCTGACAGGCAGCAGCTTTATAACACTATTATTCACCAGTAGTAGCATCAGTTGGATTCATAAAAATAAGGAAGTTTTAACTTACTCAGTGATGCTCTTTTGTGTATGATCTATTATGTGCTAAATTAAGTCACAAGGGGCCTGTAGCTGAGGTTAATAAAATTCAGCTATGGTGTGTGTATATTTTAAAGCCTGAGGTGCCCACCCAGGTAGTTACTGCTCTGCTGACTGTAGGATCAGCAACAAGGGATGTGTTTAACTTCTTTCTGCTAGAGGTGCTCAGAAAGCAGTAGAAATGGGGGGAAAATGATGGAGAACCAGGGATTTTCAATTTTTTTCCTGATGCTGACCTAAGGTGAGCAGTGTGGAGGCTTCGTGCTGTTTTTAATACATTTCTGCTAAACTGGGGCAAGGGGGTGCTGTGGGCTGGTGGGTTTTGTGAGTGGTGTGGTGAGTGCTGCATCCAGCTCTGGAGGGACATGGACCTGATGGAGCAGGGCCAGGGGAGGGCCACGAAAATGATCAGGGGGCTGGAAGATCTTTTCTGTGAAGGCAAGCTGAGGGTGCTGGGGTTGTTCAGCCTGGAGAAATAAAAAGGCTTTCAGGGAGACCTTTTAGTGACCTTCCAGTGTCTTAAGGGTCCTACAGGAAGGCTGGAGAGGGACTGTGTGCAAGGGCTTGTAGTGACAGGACAAGGGGCAATGGTTTTAAATTAGAGAAGAGTAGATTTAGAGTGGATGTTAGGAAAAAGTTCTTTACCATGATGGTAGTGGAACTGTGGAACAGGTTGCCCAGGGAGGTGGTTGAGTCCTCATCCCTGGAGATATTCAAGGTGAGGCTTGAGGAAGGTCTGAGCAACCTGATCTGGTTGAGGGTGTTCCTGCTTACTGCAGGGGGGTGGACAAAATGACCTTTAGAGATCTCTTTAAACCCAAATTATTCCCTTTAAACCCAAAGTGTTCCATGATTCTAAGTGCAGTATGACAATAACAGCAAATCCCTGCTGGTTGGTGGTTCCCAGACAAATCCTCACTTCTGGCAGTGGGCTCCAGCGAGCATGAAATGAACACAAATTTTAATGCAGAGCAGGAGAGGTGTTTTCAGAGAGGCTGCACATCACCATTAGGGATGGGTGATACATGATTTCTATTTTCACACACCACAGATGCAATGACTTAACGAGGAGCTTTCGCCCTCATGATTCAAGAAGACTGCTGTGTAGCTGGACTCTGCTTTCATCCTATTCCTTCATACAGCTTTTCATGATGCAGGTGGAAGTTGGTGGCATAAATTAAGCTCCTCATTAGCTCATTTTGGTGCTCTCTGGTTCTCTCTGCAGTGGATGAAGGGCGCATTAAGGAGCTGGGCAGAGTCAGGGTGCTTCACAAGAGGACCGTGATGCCTTACAGCGTCTACAAGAAAAGAAGGAAGGGGCCAAGTGATGAAGCCAGTGTTCAGCAATATGCAAGCTTGGTGGGACAGACCTGCTCAGAAAGGATGCTGCTGTTTCGGAGCTGAGCCAGCACTAAATGGCATTTTGATGTTTTATTGCACTGCCACTGGATGATCTGTACTATAGCTGTGTGTGGGTATGCCTGCTCAAGTAGCAGTCTGAAATACAGGTATATATCTAGGCTTGTGTGAATACATGCTGCTGTGTGTTTAAAGGCCAACTCCAATAAAACTTACAATACAGCAAGGCTTTAGCAATATCAGTTTAGAAAAACATGCTTGTAGTATATTTGAAGTAGTCCGAGCTGTTCTGTGCATTTTGGATAATTCTGAGTATCTGGGCAAAATGAAAAACAGGTGTCTTTTTTTTTTTTTTTTTTTTTTTGTAGAGACAAAAACTGACTAATTAACAGTTATTAAACTACAAATGTTTGCAGATAGCACCTTGGATATGTTGTTAAAAAATCTCCATGAAATTTGTGCTTGAATCTGCTCCTAAACTCTTGACACATGTTGTTAGTTTCTGATGTGAAATCTGGCATGGTTTAATTTCATTTCAATATTTAAAACCAGGAAGAAATTCTTTTCACTTGCACATTCTTCATTTGTTTGAAGCAGTGGGTTAGTGTCTGAGGTCCTAGTGAGTGTAGGAGTTCATAGTAGGTTTTCAGTGGCAGGGGACACAGTGCTTTGGAAAACTTTCCCCTTTAGAGGTGAAACAGAATAGTTGCACTATAAATATACCAAAGATATGCAGCCAGGTGGCACAGTGTTTTTTTGGTATAAGCCTTATCCTTTGTCTAAAAAGAGTGGCTATTTTGATACTCATCACTAATGTGAAATAAGCTCGGGTGGTTTATTCTGGAAATCTTCACATTTCAGAACTATGCTACTAAAAGCAAACAAACATGAGGTACCACTGCTGGGTTTAGTTGCAATTTTATTTTTTTTTTTTTTTCTGCAGAATTGTATGGGAAGACTGAAATATCATATTTCTTCATTTTTTACTGACTGTTCTGTTTATGGTGCAGCAGCTCACGGGTTGACATCTTTAATAATATTTTACTAAATACTTCTCTTGGAAACAGAGGAAGTTGTGATGCTTTATGAAAGCACTTTATTATCTCATGTATCAATGTCTGTGTCCCTAACAAGTCATACAAGTTAAAGGAATTTGCGGAAATGTCACTGTTGTGAAATTCTGTGATGTATTACAACATGTATAACAATGCCAAGGCATTTGTGTTTCTTATCTCCATGAATAACAGGACCTTCTATATACCTTGAATCAACTCAAAGTTTCCTGTTATTCTTTGAAGAGAGATTCTTGTTCAAGAATATATATACAGGTGTTTTTTCCCCAGAAAGGAATCAAATTCAGATTTACCCTCTGAGCATTACATCTCCTATCTCTCATGAGTTTGATTTCATTTTAAACACTTGGCCAATGTATTATGAATCATTGATTTTTAGGTGGAACAGATGTGAGTGTTTTAGCACTCAAGTGCATTGCAGATTTAACTTTTCTCCCGTATCTGATAGTTGTAATATTATTGATACTGAGTACAGCTTTGACAGTAATTTTTAAAAGTAATCTTAGGTTTCATTAATTGGGATGTTTTGTATTGATCTCCCAGTCTACTAAAATAGTGATTATTTCTGTTCAGCAAGTATGTGTTTATGGGAACCCAAGAGGTTTCTCTTTACTGTACAATCCTTGTCCATGTCTTATGTAAACCTGTGGCCATGGGAGGACCACTAAGTACTGTTTATGATCATTATTATAAAGTGTTCCTTTCTGTGAGGAAAATACTCTTGCCACTCAGTGAATGTCTGAGTAATACATAACATTTTCTGCATACGCAATGTGTTGAAAAGCGGTGATGCCCATATGGCTTGAAATCAAAATAAATGAGAAAAACCCCTTCAGGTGATAGAAAATCAAATACTGGGCACAGAGGAATTCCAGGATGACTTGGAAATTCTTAAAAATTATCAAAAGCCATTTAATGATGGCCTCACTGTGCTCCAGGGGAAGCCAAAGCTTCTGTTCAGTTGCAAAGGAGCAGACGTGTCACTCCTGAGAGTTCCTGAAGAGCTCCATTTTTTTGTTGGTTTGTTCCTGACATGCCTTCTAGATGTGAACCAGACTTTTGGGTGATGCTGTTTCTCTTGAGGAGCTTTTTAAGACAAGGGAGATACGTATGAGACTGAAAATGGAGCACAGCTTGAAGTTGTCCTTAGTGTGACTGCTAAAGGGAACACAGACCATTTCCTATGAATCCTAAATGGTGCTTTCACCTTTTGACCTTCACTGGTACTGCAGCAAAATAACTAAAAAAACCTGAGTCCATCTGATGTAGGATGCTGAGACCTGACCTCCTTCTTCAGTGTTATTTTGGAAGGCAATGGGTGAGTTGTCCTTCAGGACTGATTTCCTCTATCCCTGTTTTAGAAGTGGAATAGTCTGAAGATGAAGTTCTGTAAGTTTTGCCATTGACTTCAGTGGAGCTGAAAATTCACCACTAGTTAAGATGTTGCCATGGAAAATTACTGAATTTGGAGATATTTCATTTACTACAATTTGTAAGAGTGTTTTTATAGTGTAGTTAGTTTGTGATAGTAAATCCCTGAGGAAAGGCTGCCTTGTTCTGTTGCCTGTTGATAAAATGCAAGTGGTGGCAAGAAAATGCAGAGCTGTGACCAGTACTAAAAATACCATTCTGTGTTTTAATTGGAACTAATTGGGGAGTTTACCGCTTTCCAGCATTGACAAATTTCACTAAATGCAAAGCGACCCGCATGTTGAGTTTGTAATTGCTTTTCAGCAGGCCTGTTGGACTTGTAAGTGTAGAAAATAAAAGTTATTTCTAGTCTCTGTGAATTATTATAAGCAATTAATAACTCCAAGGGTGACTTCTGTCTTTCTCTGGAGGAATTCATTGTCTTGGAGGTTGACTTGAGTGTCCATCGAGGAGGAAAATCAGGGTAGTCAAAGGGTAGTAGTGTTAGTAGTAGTAGGTTAGAAGGAGTAAATATCAGTTAAAAACAGGTGCATTTTAGGTCTTGATAGAGGGTTAATAAAAGGTTAATGCTTTGAAGCAAAATTTATAGTTCTTTTGTGAGTGGAATAGAACAAAATAGAGGTAGGCTTTTCACAAACTAGGGGGTGGACAGGGCTAGCTGGTTATTTTATTTAGGCTACACCTTGCCTGGGTGGCTGGGAAAAAGCCTTTCTCTGAAGTAAGCAGGCAAAGAAACAACACAGAAATCTGGGTTGTGTGCACAAAGATAACCAAACACTGATCCTTTTCCTGCTCAATGAGGCAGATTTCAGCTAATTCTGAGTTCCTGAATGAGACTTTTGTCAGAGCCCACTGCCACCGTGGCTTGAAATGTTGGGGTGCCAAGGCTTGCAGTGGTCCAGTGGAGAAGGCTCTGTCCTTCAGATCATGCTTCCTGAAAGCATTTATTTTTCTATTTAATTGGTACTTCAGAGAGTCTACATCCATCACTCTTTTTGATATTAATATCTTTGGCAGCTGATCATTCTGAAGCTACCAGCCTGGTCAGCCATGGATTTATTACTGAATTCCCTCTCATTCTGGTTGTCCCAGACAGTCCTTCAGACATGTATTACCTGCTCTCCTCATCAGCCTTTCCATCTCCATTGTCTTCCTCAACCTTTTAATGATTCTTCTTGCTTGCTCTACTCCATTCCATGGCCACAGGAAGGGTCTGCACTTGGAAGGGCATATTTGGAGCAGAAGTCATCACCAAATTTCAAGACAAATCATCAGCATATCTCATCGGATGAGCATTAAAAAAAAAAAAAAAAAAAAAAAAAAAGGCACATCATGTTTCCATTTGCCAAATCATTTGTTTTCTGCAGTTGGTCAAAGTGGTAAAGAGCTTCCAAGCCCTGGCTCTGTGGCAGGGGGGTGAGCTCAGCTTCTTGGGTGGGCTTGAGCCTCATCTGAGGAAGCTGGAATGGAGAAAACCCCAAGGAAGGGAAGGGCTGGGGAGGACCCTGGGTGACAGAGAGAGGAGCTGAAGGTGTCTGCTGGTGAAAGGAGCATTAACAGGTAAGGAGCCCTGTGATTTGCCTTTATTTATGAGACATTCTGATCTCACAGGAGGAATAAAGAGAGCCCTGTGGAAAACAAATTGTATAAGTAACACCAATTATACATGGTGTTGACCATGTGTGTTAACCATAGCTGCTAATAAAATGAGTGTTCCAGCTAGGTTGTTTATAATAATACATAGTTTTATATATAATATAAATATACATATATATTTAAAAATAATAATATATTAGGGGTGTTTTTTTAAGGGCAAAGGGACTGAGTCACCAAGTGCACAAGCACTCACTAACAACACTTTTTGAATAGAACACCTTAAGTACAAGGATAATGGAGACTGTTAAAATCTGTTGAATAACCCAAGAAGCATTTACAGGAATACATGTACTCATACTAAACAGAGTATCCAGGTGGTAGTTGTGGTCAGTGGATTTCTAAATCAAAGTTTCCATGAACTAATCCCCTTAAGGGCATTTTGTAGCACAGTTAAAGCTCATCTTTTGAGAGCTTTGTTTTCAAAGTGAGATAAAATAAATAAGAATGTCAAGAGATGAAATTAAGATCTGACCCCCAGTATAGCATAGGTTAGTTCTGTCTCTATTAATACAAAATGATCTTAACTCTAAAAACCATGGCTCTCATGATCATCATAGGCAGCTCAGAAGCTTTCTGGCTCTACCCCTTCCTGCTTCTGTTTTACTCTTTTGATGTTTATTCATTTTCTTATTATAAATATTCCCATCAGATTTTTGTGCTTCCCATCAGTTATTTCCACTTCAGTTTTGACACACAGGACATGTGTCTGCCAAAAGCCCTGCTGAGAGATTGCTATCAGGACAAAAGAAAGTGTTAGAAAGTCTGTTAAGTAGTGAGAGGAGAGCAGAGTCCTCAGGGACAGTCAGTCTGCAACCTTTGTGCTGCAGAAAAAGCAGGGTTTATTTACAGTTTAGTCTGCTGCAGGCTTGAAAATAAATGTGTCAGATTTCATTCATTTCCCTTTGTCCCTGATATCTGATTGTCATTGCCCAGGAAAAATCAATGGAGCGTTGTAGAATATTAAAAAAAGAAAAAAACCAAAACAAACCAAAAACCTTAAGGTCATTGTACTGCATTTGTGTCAAAAAGCTTGAGTTAAGGAAGGAAATTGCATGAAATCTGTTGAAATTCTTACTTGATGTCTACATAGGAGCAGAAAAGTGTAGGCAGGATGGGACTTTGAAAAAGTTTCTTCCCTGTCTTCTCTTCTGGGCTGATGCAGAGCAGGAACCCATCCACCCTGCACAGGGCTCAGCAGGGTGGAGCACTGCCTCTGCTCATTTCTGATGAAGGCAGCTCAGTAAGATCCTGAGAGTGATTTTCTGCAGGGAATAATGTCCTTGTTGTTGGAAATTACTGATATTTGGTGTCATACTTTTGGTTGCAAGTGAACTTGGCTTGCTTTGTCCTACCTGAATATGCAGAGTGAGCACTGAGGTTCCTCTTTGCAGCCCCTCCAGAGGTTCTCAGAGGCTGCTCTCAAGGCAGCCTGCTGAGTTGTTTTCTAAAGTAAGCAATCCCAATTACCTTGCTTAAATAGTCATGGTTTTAATATGTTTTGTTGAGTTTTCTTTAGTATTCCCCCATTGGTCCACTTTTATTCTTTCTTAGTATGATACTCTAGTGCCAGCAGCTCCAGTAACCAATTATTACTTCAGTGTTTTACACCAAATAAACATTTCTTTTTTAATAATAATAATTGTTTCTACCCTACCAGATTTCTATGTTTAACACAGATCCATACTTTCTGTTTATTTACACCTCAGTAAAATTTGGTGCAGAACCCACCCTTATTCTACCAGCAAATACAATTTTTCTCTGCTTAAATGCTCTCAGCCTGCACCCAGCAGAGGGCATGGTCCAGCTGGCAAACTTCTTGTAGCACTTGAGTTACTTTTTGTCTCAATATCCAAACTTTCTGGGTCTCTTTCATTAATGTCTCATTCTGATTGTAATTTTATACTCTGTTAATTGTGGCATGCCGGGAAAAAAAATTGTCAGGTGGGGCTGACAACGTTCAGTGCTTCGTTAGTTGAATGAAGCACAGATTTGTTAAAACGCAGGATTAAAAGGTATTTCCAGACAAATATTGTAGATTTTCAAGCACTAGATTTACTAGATATATTATGCTTCAATATATATGACTGAAATTAAGATCCATAGAACATTTAAGGAGGTGCCTCTTGGGCTATTTTTGATCCTATTTTAGATTAAATCATTTTTGTTATTCCTTTCCATGCTGCAATTTCACTGATCAACCCCAACCCAACTGTGAGCAGTAAGACCATGAGTTATGTCTAAAACCCAGTGTGTTGCATGCATTGTGACAGCTGCTTTGCATTTTCTCTGCAGCAACTAAATCTGTGCTTTTCTTTCCACAAATGAGCCCAATGTGTTTTCATCTTTTGGTGCAAGGGAGTATTGCCCTCACAGATCATGAGCAGTTGCACTCTCAGCTTGCCTGTTCCTTTCCTGAGGCCCTGTCTTTTCAGGAGCTAACTGATTTTTAGGACATTTATTAAAAAAATAAAAATAAAAATATCACTGTTCTGTTCACACCTGCCCCCCAAAAAAATTATAAATTTTTTTCCTTGTCAGTAGATATCTATTTGAGACTTTTAGTGTATTGGTAATGAAAGTTTAAAAAAAAAAAAAAATAATTTTTCTGATTTCTCCTTATCCCTCTTTTGTTTTTAACCTTGGTTGTTTTGATGCCAGGGAACTTTGAGGTCATTTTGCTCCCCAGGGAGATGTTTGAGTCTCTATCCCTGAAAGTGTTTAAAAATCACCTGGATTTGGTGTCTGGGGACATGGTTTAGTGGTGGCTCATCAGGAATAGGGTAATTGGGTTAGGACAAGTCTGGACTCAATGATCTAGAAGGTCTTTTCCAGCCTGAGCAATTCTGTGATTGATTCTATGAAATCAGTCAAATGCAGATCAGCTGAAACAAACAAATTATAAGCTAATTATTATTTTTCATACAAATACATTATTTTACGGCTTAGAAACCTGGAAGAGGCTTTGTTGGACAGCTGCTGCATGGGGTCTCTAGTTGAGATCACCTTTATCCCTGAAATTCTTGTAGTCCATAAAGTCCCAGACATCTTGTAAATATTCCTTTCTAAGCTGGCTGCAGTAGAGGAAGTTGAATAACTGCTTCCCAGGAATATTGTTTTGTAGAATATTGTATATTATTGTAGATGGTATTTTCATACTCTTTGTGCTGTGTTAGCATCCTTGAAATAATCCTTTATGAGAACTCAGACAGCTTCTTCCCTCTCTCTGCTGGAATTACTTTTCTGGAGAGGCTTTGCCATTCTTATGTGAAATGGGGACATTCCATGGTGCAATGAAACAGCTTTAAAACCTCCTTTATTCATGGGCCTCTATAACAGTGTAGAGATATTGTAGGAATCCCTGTGTGGTGTAATGAAATTGGAGCTTCTGTACCTTCTTTTGATCTGCTTTTAATATATGAAATCTATATTTTTCTTTTATTGGCTTGCATTGTGGAAGAAAAATAATTATCATTTGCATAATGGGGAACACCAAACAGAAAAATAGAGACTTGCTAAAATTAAATTGCATATTCCTGAACAAGGATGCTAACGGAAACTTGCTCAGTCTAGAGGGAAGTTGTCAAAATATACCTCCCATTTACAGAGAGGAATACACATTCTGTGTCTAGAAGATGCATTTTCACAGCTGATTTTCCATTTGCATTTCCTCTGGGGTTTTTTTTTTGTTGTTGTTGCTGTGCCCTCAGTTTTTCCATTGCACATAGGAGCACCTTTCAGCTCTTCAGACTCTTTAGGAATTGAGTCATTTCCCCAAAGCTGGTAATTCAAAGGCACATTTAGTCCAGCTCTGAATGCTCTTCATTAATACCTTGCTGAGTGACCTCCTAGGAGAGAACAAACATGTTTGACATTTCCAGTGGAGAACCTATTGATTGGGGGTAGAAAACAAAGGCAATCAACTGCAGGGCTGTGATTGTTTCATTAATTAAGTCCTATGAGCAGCACATTGGACATTGATCCAGAGCACCTTGGAGCTGCAGCTTCACAATGTCATGACTCTCCCCATGGGCACCTTATTTTTCCGTTTGCTGGTACTTGAAAGCACTTGGATGGTCTCCCAAAATCCCATCACTCTGAATGGCTCTCACTGCCTGGGGATGAGGAGCAGAGGTGTTGCTTTCATGTGCTGAATGGTTTCCTACCGTGGCATTGTTGTTGAGTTGAAGCTGTCATAAGAAGTTCTTTCACTTTCCTCAAATTAAGGTCAAAAAAATCAAATATTCTGATTTTTCCAGTGAGCCTGAGCTCTTTTTAATTTCTCTGTGTTGAGCAGTAGTGGGACAGTGGTTTTAAAAGCCATCAGTCTGTCCTCATTAGAAGTCCTGCAGTGCCTAGGGATGGGTTGTAATAGCTGGATATTTAATAAAAGTTTGATTCTGACATAACAAGAAAGGTTTCCCAGCTCCTGCTCCATCCAGCATCTGGGATCCTTTTCAAACCTCTCTATACCATTGTTCATTAATGTATTTTATGCACTAAAAAAAAATCAGGATTACAATCTCCTGAACCTTCCAGTGGTACTGGAGGTTCACTGAAATGGAAGAAACTTGAATATATACATCTCAGTTTTACTGGAGATAAAAATCATCTGGATCAAGACATGATCATGTCCTATAGCAAAGCTGTAAACACTTGTCCATCTTAAAAGGTTGGAGTTAAGGTATAAGATGAATTTCTAAGCTTTTTCATGCCACCTCTGACTTCAGGAGCTCTGTAAAATAACTGCAAAACTTGTGATTTCACCCTTTTCCTGAATGTTTTCCCATGGAATCTTGTCCCTTTTCCCTGCTGCACCCCTGCAGCAGTAACCTTGGTGTGTCTGCCCATGGAGACCTGAGCCTTGTCACACTCCTCAGCAATTTTACCGGGAGAAATGTGTGGAAAAGTGTGTGGAAAGATGGTACCTGGTTGGCAGATGCAGTATCTGTGATTTCTCAATGTTCTTGCTGAGCTAATCCTCCTGTTTTTCAAGGATTGTACTAATTAGAAAGGCCATAAATTACCTGCAGTATTTCTTTTGTCATGAACTTGAACTAAGAAAAATAGTTTTTTTATACACCCACTACTTGTTTCACTGCCTCCAGTTTTAACTAAATGTCTCCTGGTTTGGGCAACGAACCTTTTCACACCAGGTCATCTTTGAGATAGAAAAACTTCCCTGAAAACTTTCAGTGAAACAGCCAGAGCAGTTCCAGCTCTTCTCATGATAAAGGTATGAACCTGCACCAAACTTCTGATGATTCTGGTGTTTATAGCTTGGAAAAATTTTGGCACACACATGTTCCAACTTTGCATTTGCAACATTTGTTAAACCAACAAGTCTGCAGCAGACATGATAGCTACCATCAGGAAACTTGCTTGACAGTTTAAACAGACAGCATCTGTGTTTCCTGCATTTCAGAGTACACAAAAAAGAAGGAGGATTGCCCGTGGCTCAATGAATTCAAGATGTTGTTTCATGATGGAACTCTGCTTTGGAGATATTAAAAAGCATCTAATTGAAAAAAGGGGTTTTGCTCTTGTGTTTGGCTGAGCTTCATCAATATCACCTCCTCAGCAGAGTATTTCTGAGAGCAGTTGGCTTGAGTTTGGGGAATTAAGATAAATTGGTGTAGATCAGGGCTGTCCTTCTGTGCTTCCAGCTACATTTGTGTTGAAAGAAAATTTAGGATTTTCAAATGTCAACGCAACGTAAGAGACTTGAATTGAGCACCACTGAAGCATCTTTTAAAATGTAACAATGCAGTTGTCATCATGGCAAAGAAAAGGTGATCAAGAAAGGAAAGAAACCCCAAATGCAGCAAGGATAGAAGGCTGGGATGACAGCACTGTGAAATTAGGAGAGTGTCAAGAAATCAGCAGCAAGTTCTCTGGTTGCCTGCTGGGTGGCATCCTGCATTTGCATCCATCATGTTGTGTAAGGTAAGTCAGAAGGGGCCTTCTCTCTGCCAGTGAGGGTAAAAAGCAGGATGGAACCCAAAAACATCCCACATTAAAATTCTGCAGTGGTAGAGGTGACTACAACAGGGAGGGGATCAGAGGAGGTCAGCACACCTTGGTGATGGACACTCCTTGGGGTTCAGCAGCCCACATAAAGAGATGCTCCAGGCTAAGCCCTGTGAGGAATGATTTGATGAGGTGGACTCCACCAGAGCCAGGACACCAAGAGTCTGCTCCAACATTGCGATTTGCTGGGTAGGCCTCAGAACCTTGCAACTTTTTGATGCTAATCCACAGGACTGTGTTTTGGCACCCGCTGCAGGATTTTTCCACATTGATGCTTGCTGTGAAGTACTGACATAAAACAAAACTTTGCTCTTCTATGACAAGATCCCTTCAACCTGTCTAAAAATTGGGTGTCGGGAAGAAGTGGGAACGTTTTCCCAGAAGCTGTAATCGTGGATCAAATGGTGATAGCTGCTTTGAATGGCATCTGAGCCCATGATTTCATCTGCTGGCTTCAGTGAGGCTCTTTGCAGGGTATGATATAATTCAATGTGTTATGTCTGAGCCTCTGAGTCTTGCTTCTGGTAACGTGAGGTACTTCTGTCTGCAGAAGGAAGTTTTTATACTGTTGAGCTTTGCCAGGGCATGTGTTGGTACAGCATCCAGCCTGAAACAGTCCACACCAGTTTTCTGTCAGTGTCTTTCTTGGATGTCTGCTCAGAAATCCTTCCCCACACAACATTCTGATTTTTGCTTTAATAGAAGACACGCAGCAAAAATCATGCGCGCGTATTTGAAAATTTATGGGCTGACCTGAGCATTATCTCTGGGGAGGACTCCCTGGGTTGGTTAAAGGGAATGAAAACCAAATGTGCCTGTTTTTCATGTTTACTCTTTCCATAAACATAGCACATATGCGGTGTGCAGCTGCTATCCTGAAAGGTTGGGGTTTTTTCTTTTTTTCCCCCTGGTGTTCAGGAGATCTGTACTTTAAGAACATGTTCTGTTGATAGCACTGCAGAAAGAACAAGTGAGGCTGCAGCACTTCACAATTCATTCATCAAACTGCCTGGAAGAATTTCAAGTAAGGTAAGACAACAGTGAAGCTGGAGCTTAGACAGTCAGTATCCAGAACATGTGAGTAAATAAAAAGTAGCAAAAAGTCAATGCCTTTTCCCTCTGCTTCTATCAGCTCCAGAAGAAAGGCAATTAAAAGGCACAGAATGCTTCCTCGGGGACAGATTTCCATTTATTTTTATTGATAAGTGCCCTCAGGCTGCGACCTCCAGTGCTCCTGATGGTTTCTCTCCCCTCCTTTAATCACTCCTCACTGATTTTTTTGTTTGGATGAGAGCACTTCCATGATGCTCCCTTCCTCTGGGCATGGCCCTAATGCCTGGGGCAAGGCCTAACAAGAAGAATTTGCAAAGCCACTTTATCTTTTCAAGGCACCACTCTCCTTTCTGTAAAGCAAGGAGGATTTTTAATCAGCCCCACTCTGACATCCTCAGGCAAGGGAGTGGGTAAATGCAAAGATCTACTAGTGGGAGGATCAAAGTCCACCAAGCAGTTGTTGTGACAAGGCAAGAGATAAGACTGAAGCTCAGGGGCAGGGTACAAGAGAATTTTTAGGTTTCCAAAAAGTAGATTGGTGAATGGAAAGGTCTGGATAACAGGGAGCTGGACCAGCTGACCTCCAAAGGTCCTTGCTCCCCACCTACACATTGTTCTCTGAGTCTGTGATGGAGTAAAAAACCAAATGAGATCCCTGTAAGGGCTGTGGGAGCAGATGGATACAGGATTGTGTGACTAGCTCAATCCAGAGTCAAGAAGGAAGAAATCAACAGCTTGGGTCGGGCTCTGAGGAGGACAGCTGAAGTTCTTGAGGGTTTTGTGCAAGACCTCAAGACTCTTGGTTTCTAATGGTATTTTTGAGCTGTAAATGGAGGAAGATTCTGTTTTCCCACCCACGTGCAAGGTTCTCCAGTGAAGACAAAGGGAACCTTCCCCAGCAACATAGCATTCACCTGATCATTCAGCATAACCAGATTCAGCCTAAATGCTGAATTTCTTGTAGTTTAATCCCTGTCTGCTCTCTTCAGAGGATGCCCTTTCTTCTAAGTATATTTTTGCATCATTAACAAAGTCTCTGGGTAGTGAGGTCTGTAGAAGGAGGCAGCAATCAGTGGAAAAGATCATTGAAATTTGCCTGAGCTAGTGAGAAGCTTCAAGCTGGCTTTGACCCAGTGGTTTTTTTTTTTCTTGTTTTGTTTTTCCCCCTCAACACTTTCAGCAAGAAGTAACTACATCCTACTCCATCTTTTCAGCAGGATAGTTTTCTTTCAGAACCTCACCATTTTAGGGGTCTGGATAAGCTCTCTTTTTCCTGCTCTCTCCTTGTCCCATCCCTGGCAGAGGGATGTGGTTGGGAGGTGAGGAACATTTGGTGGGACCCGTCGGCCGGGGGAAATGCACATAATGAAACCCTTTCCTGGTTGAACAGGCTTGCAAAATGTCTCTTGGCCAGCTGAGACCTTTTGGAGTCATTCTATATCCTTTTATTGCCATAGCAAAAGTTTCACCTTTGTGTAAAACTTCATAAAAAATCAGCCCATAATTCACTCATCCCTGGACCATTAGAAATGCTGGTGCTGAATTTTAGAGATGGCCTTTTCACAGCCTGTTAAGCCACTATTAAGATAAAGCATTGGTTATCTCATTCTCTTGGGTGGGATCTTGCCAGGGTGCTGAGGGATGGCTGCATTTGCTTTGACTTCAGTTGGCTGGAAAATGGCAAAAATAAAAATGGTTACCATGGTTGAATTAAAATGCAAAAATAACCTTTGGGATGAGGATTCTTTGCTCTTTAGAGGAGAACAGAGCTGCCAAGGAACCCCTGATTAAGTCCTGAGAACACTAAATTCACCTGGCTTTAATTATAAATAGGATTTAATGGGCTCAGTTAAAGGGGGTGTTTTACAGATTCCCAGGGTGACATTTGGGCTGTTAGGCAGGTCCACTGGCTGACATATTGTGCAGAATCTGGGTGACAACTTGCCATGAGTGGGTCTGCTTGGGTTGAATTTCCTGGGAGACAAAATACATTGATTTACCCATTAAATGGAAAGAGCTGCTTGTGGTTGAAGGTGTATGGACACCATAGCTCCTGTCAGGACCTGCTGATCACAGAGTCATAGGATAATTTGGGTTGGAAGGAATCTCTAAAGTAATTTTGTCCACCCCCCTGCAGTCACCAGGGACACCCTCAACCCTCAGGATGCTTAGAGCCTCCTCAAACCTCACCTTGAATATCTCCAGGGATGAGGACTCAGCTCCCTCCCTGGGCAACCTGTGCCATTTTTCCACTACCCTCATTCATGGTAAAGAACTTTTTCCTAACATCCACTCTAAATCTACTCTTCTCTAATTTAAAACCATTGCCCCTTGTCCTGTCACTGCAAACCTTGCAAACAGTCCCTCTCCAATGGTATCATCTTGACCATCTTTGATGGTAAAACCTTTTTTTCTTGGTGTTCTCTAAACCAAGCCTGAAAAGGCAGCAAACAGGTAGGAACAAACCAATATGAGTGCTGGGATGTGAATCCAACAATATTTGTTTGGTGTTTTTTTACACAGTGAATTTTTTTTTTTTTTTTTTTCAGTTCTGCCTGAGCAAAGTGCAAGACATCAAACGCTCCTCGTGTTCAGGCTCAATCACCACTTCCATCATCTATGGCCAAGGCTTGGATAAACCTCATTGTGGTTTTTCCTTCCCCCCCCCCAAAAAAAAAAGAAAAAATACAAAAAAAACCCCACAAACAAACAAACAAAACCCAACCCAGATCCAAAGTGTGGTGGGGGATCCCCTTGGCACGGGGTGGCTGAGCTGCTGCCAGTCCCTGGGACACTGCAGGGATCCCCTCATTGTGCTGAGGGGATAAATGCTCTCAATGGGATTAGGCAAGAGCAGGGGTGAAAGGCTGTGGGAAAACCTTTCTGTGTCATATTTCCCTTGCCTCCTGTCCCAGCTGAATCTCTGCTGGGCCAACAATAAGGCTGAAGGGGAAAAAAAAAAACCAAACCAAACAAAACAAAAAAACCCTCCAAGAAGTAGGAAAGTTAAGAGCAACTGTTTGTGGTAGCTTGATTTTGAATTTTGTATTCATGGATCTGCATAATAGCCTTTCAGCTGCCTTTAAAGCACAGCCTGGGGATTGTGAGAGAGGGGATGGGATGGGGAGTAGGGGGGTGTGAAGAGGGATGGGGAAGCACAGAGGGTGGAAATGTAGAAAACTTCATCAAAGGAGAGTGAGAAACTGCACCAGATGAGGTTTTCTTCCTGGAGCACACAGAACAGTTCTCACTTGGAAATGGTGTCTCCTCTCTCAGCCTAATTATTTTCTCTGTATTTTCTCTCTTGGTTAAGTGCTTGGAGCTCTCAGAAGGGCTGAAGCATCAGCTGCTCAGCTGATCCTCACTCACTTGGCTGCTACAGGTTTTTCCTGTCTCTCCATGCAGGTAAGATGAGCAATGGGCTACCCTGGTTTGCTTAATGCTCATCTGTGGTAATTCAGGTGTTCAGGAGAGGAAGAGACATTTTTGGAGAGGGGAGAAGATGGGAAGCAGCCAACAGGGCCAGAGCCATTGGTTGCTTTGAAGGAGGGCACCAGTGTGCAGCTGCTGATGGAGCAGTGAGCCAGGACTCAGCCTGGGACATGGAGGGTTTCTCCTCCCTCTCCTGCTTCCTTAATAGACACACCACACCATCAGGCTCCAAGCAGACTTTTTTGTGAGCAGAACTGATTTTTCTATTATTTACCCTATTATTTTCTCCCCTCCAGGTCACGAAGGAATCATAAAAGGGGAAAAATATTTTCTCCCCTTAAAAAACCCACATTCCAATATGCAAGAGCCCCTCTTGTGTTGGAGGACAGACCCTCCTCAAAGCCTTCCTGACCCTTTGCTCAGTGTGCCAAGTGTAGGAGAACACATCCTCTTTATTCCACAGCCCTGGAAAGCTGAGGAATTTTCTTTCTGCTCCAAGTCAATGTACAAGTTGGGCCTGAATGTGCCCAAATAAACTCCCTGATTTGGCACGGCCAGCATGAAATTCATTAGTAAAACATACATCATAAAGACCCCAATCAACGTGGATGTGGCCTGGGTTGCTGCCTAACAAACGTGCACATTGTCAGCTGTGACAGCAGCTGGAATTTGGCCCAAAGCTGCAATGGCTTAAAGCAGAGGGATTTTCCATAGCAGCTATTTTTAGCAATTATATAGGCTCTGCTCAGAGCAATACCTCTTGATATTCAATGTACTTTTTCTCCCTGTGAGGTCGGAAGGAATGAGCACCAGCCAGTTTAGCCATGTTTGTTACTCTTTGGTGCTGCAGAGCTGGAACCCAGTGAGGTTTTTGCCTCCTCTTCTCTCTGGGAGCCATGATGTGCAACGTGGCTGAGGCCTCTTTAATGCATTCAGTGCCATTAAGTGAATTTCCAGAAGTGTTAGGTGTCTGCCTGCTGTAGGTGGAGGTTAGGCAATGGGCTCTTTCTCACCCCTCATATTTTTCTTGACATTTTCTATGCAAAATAAAAAATGCATTTGTGGAGATTTAAACACAGCCCATTTTGCATGATGACACTATTTGCATGTCTGGGAACTTCGGAGCCAAGGAGGAGATGCACTTGCTGATTTGTAGAGTGGCTTTTTGGAAGTGGATTGAAAGTAACTTTTTTTTATTGTCTTTATCCTCTGCCTGGAGCACCAGCAGTCTGGTTTTGCTCCCATTCTGTAGCTGCACTGGTTGTGTCAGGTTTTTCCTCTGAGCCCACAGCGGAGCTGCAGCTGACCCCACATCTTTCATCTTCTTCCTTTTGTGCCATCTGGGCTGAGTTTTTCTCTCCTGCCACTCAAGCCATCTCTTGTTTTGCCTTGACTGTTTGTTTTTGAGTTAGGACCTGTCTCCTGCCACTCATGTTTCAGTGCTGTATGGATCTTGACCCTTTGCCATCACCTTGAGTTGCTTGGGGATGAAGTAGCTCCACCTGAACTAACAGGTTTTTCCTTGGGCTGGAATTTTTCGAGCTGCCCAGATCCATCCTCCTGTCAGTCCTGGTACTCTTTCCATGCCTGCTTTCTACTCCCTGGATGCCTGACCAGCAGGTAAACCCTCTGGCTGCCCTCTGGTTGGAGTGATGTCTTTGCTTCATGATGTCAACTCTTGCAGCTACTGAGATGGCTGTAAAATTCCTTCAAATAAAACCCAGGCTTGTGTGTACAGCTGCTCTCTCACCTTGCCTCTTACAGCACTTGATGAATTTTGGCCAGGTCCATTTTGGCCAGAAAATGAATGGGTTTAGTGTTTTATTTGCTCAGGGTGAGGCTCGACTGGGTTTGGTCAGGGCTTTGGTTCACCTGGGGCTGGACTGTTCTTGTTCCAAGCACACCCGTGGATTTGGTGTTGTTCGTCTCCAGGGCAGGCACAGAAAGGGTCTTTGTGTCGCTTCAAGTTCTGCCATTCTCCTCAGTAGTTATCTCACTCTTCAGTGTTCAGCATGAAATTGTTCTGAGAATCCTTCACCAGACCCCTGCCAGCTGGATGTCCTTTTCACTGACTTTAAAAATGCTCTTTCTGTTGGAATAGGATATTCATGCTCCACCTGCCACCATCCCACAAAGACAGTATAAATAGTTATGAATATTAATATAATAATAATATATAATATAATATAATATAATATAATATAATATAATATAATAATGATTTAAATAATTATGTGGGTGACAGGAGGAGGGGGACAGTCTTGTTTCAGTAGTGCCCAGTGACAAAATGAGGCAATGAGCACAAATTTGAACATAGGAAATTCCATCTAAAGATGAGGAAGAATTTCTTTACTTTGGGGATAGCAGAGCAGTGGCACAGGCTGCACAGGGAGGTGGTGAAGTCATTCAAAACCCACCTGGATGCCATCCTGTGAAACCTCCTCTGGGTGAACCTTCCCTACCAAGGGATAGTTGGATGAGATGATCTCCAGAGGTCCCTTCCAACCCCTTTATCATCATTATCTGATTATCTCATCCCCACACTTGGTTCTTCACCATGTGCTTGTCCTGGGCTGCCCAGGTGCCACAGCAGTGTGGAGATGTTTGTCTAGACCTAAAAGAGTTTGTTTTAAAAATGTCTTCTCTTGAAGAAAGTTTATTCTTCTGCCCTACAAATAATTCCACCCCTATTTGGCAAGGTTTTTTGTCTTCCAAATTAAACACAGAGCCCCAGAGTCTTCTGCTGTGTTGTGCAAGTGTGCTCCCCTTCTTTTTCTTCATGATTTTTCTGTGGGACATGTGTGAAAAGAGTGATGACTCTCCACAACCTCCTTCTCTTTGAGACCACTGAACACTTTTATTAGGTGCTTTAGAGTCCGTTTTTCCTGGCAATGGCACATCATCCACTTCTTGCCTCTTTTTCCTCATGAGATAGATAGAAATCTTACTTTCCTTTTTTCTCTTTATTTCCCTCCTGGTAAGCTCTGAAGTCAGACTCAATTTTTTTGCTCCCAATGCTTGCAAAGGTGTTTTCACTCTGGAAACTCAAGTTGCTTGGCAGCCTGAGTCCATGTGGCTGAGTCCAAACTTGTTTTCTTGTTAACCTTCTGCAAGAGTCAACAGCTAGAGCCTGTGTTAGTCTGTTTGCCACTCCTCAGATGGGGGACAGATGTGCAGGAGAGGAGGCCAAGTTCGTAAGCTGGATGCATTGGCTCACATGAGAACCAGAGCTCCAATATACCGTCAGATTTTCCTGTGTCAGTAGAGAATTGGGAGATGTCCTCTTTCAGAAGCTCTGTGAGATGTCCTATTCCAGAAGCTCTGTGAGATGTCCTATTTCAGAAGCCCTGGGAGATGTCCTATTACAGGAGCTCTGTGGAATGTCCTATTCCAGGAGCCCTATGAGATGTCCTGTTCCAGAAGCTCTGTGGGATGTCCTACCCCAGGCACTCATGACCATGAGCAACCATTGAGGAGCTTGGCTGCTGCAGAACAGCTATAACCACCTCACTTGTTCCAGCCAGAACCTGTACCAGGATGGCATTCACCTTCCTAAGAGCCAAGGATGATCCTTTACTAAAGGTTTGTGCAGCACCCTGTGGGTTGCAGGCTCAGCTGTTGCCCTCAGGTGATTATTGAGTCAATAAGTATAAACCCCATATTCATATAAGTATAAATCCTCATACTCAGCTGGAAAATTATGGCCTAGAAGAATCCTTGCTATGGATTCCCACTTGAGATCAGTGGTTATGATGCATTGGGAGGCACTGAGATGTTCAAAGTCAGGGCTGAATTATTCTCTCTTTTGCCTTTCTATGGACAGACCATCTAATCCCCTGGAGATCCCAATCAGGGCAAACAAGGAGTTCTAGGTTTGATGGAAAATGCTTGGCTCAGGGGGGATTTACTGCTGCTAATCACCTTGCAGCAGTGATTAACATTCTTGAGGTAATTTCAAATTCAATGAAGTAAACCATAGCATCAAACTGTAGCATTTCCAAATACCTTCTGTAATGGAATATCATGTCTAGATGCCTGGGACATGTTTGATTTCTTTTAGGCTGGGTTTCTAATTTTATTTAAGTGCATGAAGCCTTACAACCAGAGACCTGAGATGTGTTTTTTTTGAGAAGTATGAATATGTCCTTGGCAATACTTGAGAGGAAGAATTTAGTTAAGATTGTAGGGCATAGGCCAACAGGCTTGTCACTTTGGATGTAGAAAGTGAGGTCATAATAAATTATTTTTCTGCTGTTTTTAAACAGAATGTTGGATAAAATATTATGCAGAGTTGCAAGCTGGTTGTGTAATCTGTATCTTCTGTGTATTGAATGCTGACCTCCTCCTGAATGATTTAAGAAGAGGAAGGAAATATGAAATCAGGAGAATAGGTTACAGAATACTGGGTTTGCAGTGCTTTTTGTAGGCAGAGTTCTCATAGACAGTATTTTTCACTGGAATGTCATGGTACACATGAAATTTTTGGATGTTACATGTCTGGCACACAATAACATGTGAATGAAGTAGTCAGATTGAATTGATTTTAAAGTAGGTTGGATTGCACCTGAAAGGCACTCAGAACCAAGATTGCAACTTTTTTTTGTTGCAACAACATTGCAACTCCTTCAGAAAATATGGTACTTGATTGCTTTCAACTGGAAAAACCTGGGCTGCACAGGCAAATCTACACTTCAGAGAAAATGGTCCTTTTCCCAAGAAGTTCTTAAAGAATTGTGATTTCTTTTAGGAAAATGCAATGAGCGGTTTTATTCCAATTCATGTAAGAAAATGTAAGAAATGTAAGAAAATAGTAATAGAGTTGTCTTTCTGAAGCAATCTTTTTTTATAAGGTTAAAGACTTGCATTTGGTCATGGCTCTGTGTCTGGTGTACAAGCAGTAGAAAGCAGGAGAGGCTTCTTAAAACTGTTTTAAAGCAGGATGTTGAGAGTTAAAGCATAAACCTAGCAGGATCTAGATAAGGCTCTGGGGATCTTCAATAATGAAGAAAATTAGTTAAGACAGGAAAAGTAAATACTTGCTCCTATAAGAGTGCTAATGGACATTTAAAAGCCGGGACTCTGAAATCCTTGCGGAGTTGAACAAATAATTTTTTTCTTTTTTTTTTTTTCCTCCCTAGGTAAATTGCCTCTCACTACGTTAGGAGTTTGCCTTCATGTTGACTGAAACCACTTCTTGTGCTCAGCACCTTGTGCTCTCCCCTTGCTTTCCAGGGACAGATCTCCCCAGGTTTCCATGGATAACATTCTGCAACAGGGGTTGGAGGTGCTGGAGCTCCTGTAGGAAGAAATTCTTTGCTGTGAGGGTGCTGAGCCCCAGGTGTCCCAGAGAAGCTGTGGCTGCCCCATCCCTGGCAGTGTCTCAGCCCAGGTTGGATGGGGCTTGGAGCATCCTGGGCTGGTGGGAGGTGTCCCTGACCATGGGCAGGGGATTGGAACTGGATGATCTTTAAGGTCCCTTCCAACCCAAACCATTCTATGATAGGATTCTCTGCTATTTCATTGCATCTCCCACCTCATGGGTCTGCTCCCGCTGCCCTTCACAGCCATTGTGTCCCAAAGACGTCATTTCAAACCTACCTCTCTGAGTTTCTTAGCAGCTCTGGTGCTGTGTAGCAGGTTCCCAGAGTTATTTCCTATGAGACTGACTGTTTTCTGGCTATTTGTATGGTCCCGGTGTAATCAGATGACAGTCACACCCTGTTTTTCTGAGACTTGTAAACAGACTCAGATGCTTATTTAACAACTAAAAATGAAAGCAACTTTTAAAAACATCCCAAACCATTAAGTTATCTAGATACCATATGAGTTGTTCAGTGAGAAGTGTCTTTGTTGGAGAAAGAGGAATGTCCTGGAAAGGGTAGCTCCAATATCATGCCTTCCATGGCATTCTACTACATGTGCAAATTCCATTAACTCTGTATATTTGGGTCCTTGGAACTACGTAGAGCTGAAGTTGGATCTGATCTTAGACTGAGACACATTCATACTCAGGCACTCTTGGTGGCTGAAAGCAAGATTTGTGTCAGCATGCAGTGCCTGGGAATTAATGGGATTTGTACTCTTAAAGCAGTCAGACACTTGAAATATTGTTTTTCACTTTTTTTCAATTTCCCCTCCAAACTCAAATCAGAAAATCAAAATCCAGTCTCCTCACCACTCATATTTTTCCTTCCAGAGACTGTGCTTACCCTAAGCCTGAATTTGGCCTCTTGTCTTTGCAGGTAGCATAATGCTGACTTTCATACTTTTGGCTTCCTACACAGGACTTCATCTGTCCTACAAGGCTGAACCATACATGGCTTGAGAGGTAACTTAAAAGACCACATTGTAGAATCTGGCTAACAATCCTATGGGGCTTTTTTTCCCCTATTTCCCTTGCTGTTTAATAAGGGAGCTGCCACTACATATGCCTTAAAGTCCTTTCTGTAAACCTCTGTGACATTTAAGAAGAGTATCAGGATGTGCTAACATTCCCCCAACCATTTGTATTAACTCCTTTGAAGGTGGAAAGGATCCCATGGGTAGTTTGCTTTCTTCTTGAAAATATTTGTAAAGCTGGATGTAAAAATGTGAGTAATCGAGTGAATGTGTTCTTTTAATTAAATGAATGCCTTGTTTCAGGGTATAAGATTAACCAGTAGAGCTACCTGAGGAGTATGCAAAAAAAAAAAAAAAAAAAAAAAAAAAAATTTCAAAAAAGGGTAATTGAATCATTTGTACAAAGGAATAAGAGAGAGCTGCTGGGTGAATACCAGTTTAATCAGAATTGCCACTCCTCCTAATTCCAGTTGGGACTGGAATTTAGTCTGGTCCAGCCAGATGATACAGATTCAGATACAGTATTTGCAAACTTAATCAGGAGCACCAGGTTTTTCTCATGACCTGTTCCATGGTCTCCAGCTGAATGGGCTCTTGTGCCCTTGCATCTGCAAGCAGCCCAGGCTGCAACATAAAGGGCTCAGCTCTGCCCTTGTGCCCCTCTGCATTTCACACTGGTGCCTAGAAATGGCACTACACATCTCTGCTTTCAAGTGACACCCAGTGGTTCATTTTCCCCTCTATTCAGCCAGGATTTAATTGCCCTGCACATCAAAAGCAGAATATCCCCCAATTACCATCCTCCTGCCTAGCAAACAGCTAGCTGCCTAGCTCAGGAATTTTGCCAAGAGATCCAAGCACCCGGAGGAGAATGGAAGTGTCCAAACACAGGCCAGAGGAGCAGGGGAAAAAAAAAAATACAAAAAGAAACAGGCCCAGATGAGCAGGTGTTAAATAATTCCTTTTTTTTTTTTTTTTTTTCCTTTTTTTCTGTGCACCTCCATCTGCTGATGTCTGCAGAACATTCCTGGATGCAGCATGGTGCTTTTTAGCAGCAGAAAAGGCATATCCACAACAGCCTTCTGCAGGGCTCCTGCCCTTCCAGCTCAACCAAAGGTGCAGGGCACAATTTCCACCTTCAGGGGGGCCTCAGCAGTGGGCTTGCAAGGTGTCCTTGCCTTAAAAATATTTCTTCTTTCCACCTCCTGCAGCTTAAGCTACTTGCCAGTTTAAGCAATTGTTTGATGAAGAAAAAAAAAAAAAGGAAAAAAACCCCAAAACCACAAAAAAACAGGTAAAAGAATCACAGTTTGGGTTGGAAGGGGCCATAAAGATCACCAAGATCCAACCCCTCTATGTGGGCAGGGACGCCTCCCACCTAGACCAGGTTGTACCAGTTCAGATCCCAAAGGTGTCAAGAACCAGGAATTGTGTGAAAAATTCATTTTCAGGTTGCTATAGGGCTGTTGAGTACAAGCTTACAGGCAATTCAACTTGATTTTTACACCAAGAGGCAGTTAACTCATCAACCCTGGAAATTCAAACTCTTCAAATTTCAAAAGAATGCTTCTATGTTGTTTCTTCCTCCTTACCCCCTATTCTGCCTGGATTTATTTCAGACAGAAATTTTATGTATCTTCTTATACAGCTCCTAGAAGACAAAGCTCTGTTTAGTTTGTCACTGGAGGGGTTTTTCTGATAATAATGTTAAAAAAAAAAAAAGGTGACTAGGTTTCTGCTGTAAGAGAAACCTGCTGGCTTTTTATAAACATTTTCCCTTCCAGCTTTGCTGCAGTGCAGATCTCAGCCTGAAAAGCTGGCTTTAAAAGTTTGCCGTCTTGTACAGGAGTCAGGAAACAGTCTGGGCTGATTAGAGAGATAGGTTTTCAAAGAAAAGTAGGAATTTAGAGAGGACTTCACTGGAGCTGCATACCAAGGTAAGGAATAGTTTTGACTTGGAAAGTGATGAGAAAATTATTCACACTCCCTAGAGGTTGCCTAGATAGGACAGTCGGGGAAGAACAAAAAACCCACCACTGGTAATGACTTGAAACCTTCCACAGAGATTTCCAGACATGAAAATTGACTTTTGCTCACATCCTGCATCCAAACCCTTTCCAGGATGTCTGGGAACAGGCTGATGCCATGAACTCTCTCGAGAAAGTTCAGGGGTAGCTGAGTAGATGCAAAAGTGGTAATTTGCATCATGCCATGGCTGGGGCTCCCAGCCACTTTAGATCAGCCCAAGTAAGATTCAGTCCTGACCTGTGTCCCCTTGTCCTTACACCCTGCCTTGCTGTGCTACTTGGTTGACAACCTTTTTGGGTAAAAGCTGAGAAATATCTTCTATATGTGTGCAGCAAACCCAGTGCACAAGTTGCACCTCCTGGCCCTGTTCCTGTAAAATATTGAATCATGTTCTTGAACACACAAATCAGAATATTGTTTGGGGTGGGAAAAACGTTCAAAATCGTGGAGTCCAACCATAAATAGTGTCCTTCAGGGAAATGGCACTGTTTGCTTTCTTCAGGCAATGCACAGGCACAGGGCATTAAGGCTGCTAATGGTTTCCTTGCATGTGTATTTTCATATGGCAATTTAAAGGGTCTGCCTGCAAATCCCAGCAAAAAAAAAAATGGAGAGGGACAGAAGTGTTTGCAAGTTCCACACAGCTGCAAGCACAAGGAGCTGGTGCTTTTGAGAGGACTGCTTAAGCAGCTGGAAAAAATGCCATTTGTCAGGGAATTACCATAGCCCAGTCTAGAGCAGACTGCTGCCTGGATGCCTTTCCAAACCCTGACATATTAATGTGTGCTGCAACTTGGAAAGATAATTCCAATTTTCACAGGGATTTCGGTGGCATTAGGATAGGTACACAGAGATTTGCATCAGCCTGTGTGCACCCAGAGAGAAAATTCCGTTTGGTTTTCCTTGTGGATCTATCCCTGCGGTTTGTGTAGTGACCACCAGGACCACAAGCACAGCAGGTTGTTTCCAAATGCCTGATTCAGGCTTGTGTAAAACCTTTTTTTTTTTCCTCCTTGGCACTAGGTAAAAAAAAAAACAACATACGAGCTGCCATCCAGAGCTGGATTGCAGACAGGAGGTAAGCAGAGACATCACTCAGTGGACTGTTTGAACAGGCAAGTGTAGCTGGAGGTCATCTCCATAAATAGGATAATCAAAGACAAGGCTAAATCATCTTAATATTATATTTTGTTTAGTTTTATTTTTAATTTTTTTTTTTGTGGGAGGGTTTGTTTGGTTTTTTGTGGGGGTTTGTTTGTGTATGGGTTTTTTGGTTGGTTGGGTTTTTTTAGGATATTTACCCCTTGCTATGTTTTCATGGTGGACCCTTTGCCCCTTCTTCTCCCTCCTCCTCTTCCTCCTGAGAAACAGAACATGATGGACCCTGCATCCTGACTTTGCTGGGAAAGCCCTGTGCTGGCCAAACACTTCCCCAGGTACCTCATAATTCAGGATATCATCAGCATCCCATGGCTACACTCAGTAGTCTCTTCCCATTTGCTTCTGAGCAGAAGACACCCATCTGTTTATTGTCTCAGCAAAAAAATCCCCTGCATGCTTTTAGAGGTGCAATAAAACACAATTTCATTGTCTGCCAGGGGTTGTGGCTCTTATTTTTCACCAAGTCTGAGAAGACTTGGAGCTGCCAGCTGCAGCACTCCCTGGTGTTGTCAGCTTCTTGCAAACCATGGTGACCTGTTTCATTAAGAGCTGTTCCCTCTCCGTGCTCCCTGAGAATGGTGTTTAAGGACAGATTTTCCCTTCTCACCTCAATTTCTTTATTGGGCTTTGCACTTCTCGCCCCTGAAAGGGGAGCACAGAGCAGATGTTGATAGCATTTATTTATATTTAGGGAAAGTGTGGGGTAGGTTGGGCAGTGCTGGATTCCTCTGTGGCTGTTGCCTTCATGTGGAAGCACCCTGTTTTCTGAGGCTTGGTGCTTCCTGCAGTAAAGCCCTGAGTCACTCTTGTGTCATGCTGTGATTCCCCCGACACCCTTGCAATGATATTTTTAGCTTCAAATCAGGGTTCTGATGCTCTAGTAAAAGAAAAAAAAAATTCCTTTTCCCTAAACACCTTTTTTTTTATCTTTGTCTTTTGGATCTTGTCTGCCAGTGGCAACTGAGGTCAATGCTCTTCAAAATAAAATTGGATGGTAAGAATTATTGTTCCAGCTCAGTTAAAAGCTTGAATGTTTCCATACTAATGTCTGCCATTCTTTTCTTTTGAATGACACTGCTGCTGACTGGGAGCTGCCAGGAACAGTTTGAGCATTAAGGATGCACGAGTAAAACCGCAATATTTTAATTTTTTTTTTTTTTTTTAAGCTGGTCCTTTTGAGTGTCTTAGGAATGTGTGTTCATATCACATCAAAACTGCTAGCAATGGCAGGGGTTTTCCTCTGCAGAAAGGGGGCCTTGTAAGTAGTTGTATTCACTGGAGTTAAAATTAGGTTTCTGTGGTGCTGACTTGCAGCCAGCTTTTCCCACAGGGAAATTTATTTATTTAAAAAAAAAAAAAAAAAAAAAAAAAAAAAGGCCCTAAAATAGTTACGGGCATATGACATGTGGACTTGAGAGTCCATTTGGATCAAATCTTCCTTTGTATTTCTTTCATCCATGGTGTTTACAGGAACTTTCCTTTCTAACACGAGTGGGCAACAGTTTTCTCTAATTTGAGCTTTTATAGGTGTATTCTGTGGGATTACAGTTAGAGAAATGGAATAAAATTCTTCCTCAGACCACTGATCTGGAGAGAGCAGGGCTTGTCCATGGAGATGCCCTTGGTTCTCCCACTGTGTTCCTTGGATTTTTTTAAACAATAGGAATTAGATGTATTTGTTAGTGTATTTGTTTTAGGTGAAAACAGTCAATTTTATGAACTGACCAGTACTTAAGTGCATTACAGAACAAGCAAACTGGAATTTGTGTTGTACATCATGGTTTCCTTCTTTTGGTCCACACCAAAGGCAGAAGTTCTGTTTCCTCAGAGCCCACTTGGGAGTTTTCTTCCTGCATTTTGGCCAGGGTCAGAAATAAATCTTGGCCTTTCTGCCAGCCAGACATGGTTCATTTCACCTTTCTTTCCTGCATTCTCCTGGCATGGTTCTGCAACACCTCAAGAACATGGACTGGCAGAACCCCACCAGGAATGATTTTGTCAGAACAACAACTTTGTCAGTGTGAAACTTCTCAGAGGAAAAAAGTTTCCCTGATTCAACTAAATATATGAAGGGAGATGTGGTGGTGTTAACTTTCAAAGGGAATTAGGATCCACTTGCTGAGTCCTTTACCACCCTCTGCTTTTGGGCTGCAGAAAGATCTTTCAGGCAAGTTGCAAGTGCATGATTATTGATGATTATTTTGATTTCTATTGGGAAAGGTCCTGTGGATATTGAGGGAAAAAGTGACTCGGGGTTCAGGTATTATTATCATTTGGTTAATTTGTGTTTTAAGGGGGTATAATACCAATTCTTGTATCTTTTGGCAGTATCTGGTTTGTGCAGGGTTTCTTATCCTTAAAAGCCATTTACTCACCATCAGTCCCAGGTGGGGTTGCTGATCAGTTGCAAGTTACAAGAGCACATATGCACATGACTTAATTTGATTCTGTAAGGGAGAAAAAAAATTTAGATTTCTAAAAAAAGTTAGATTTCTACCCTCATTTTTTGGTTTCTGATAAGATCCTTGCCTGATTCCCTGCTCCAGCTGAATGCCCTGGCATTCCCTGAGCAAAGTACAGCCAAGGTGGAGTCTAAGAGATGGTCATAAATCAACTGGGACACAATAGTTCTCTCTCTGACACCTGCTGCAAGCCCCTTGTGAATGCCACAGGGTTAAATTGCTGTAGTTTAAAAAACAAAATCTGCATTTTGAGGAACAAAATGTTCCTGAGGAGTTATTCATAAAGATCAGTCACCCAGAAAAAAACCAAAACAAAACCAAAAAACACACACATCAAAGGAAAATCTTTAAACTGGACCTGTATTACCAACAATTACAAGCTGAATGCATGATGCTTTATTATTAAGGAAGCTCAATAAATGTTATGATGGTCTAGTTAGGCAGAATAACTCACTGCACTGGCTAAATCTCCTTACAATAGTGGTCTGCATCAGGAGGTTAATAGTGCATCTCTTCTGTTCTCTGCTCAGAAGAAAAACCTTCCGTCCTCTACCTCCCACCTTTTTATTTTTCATTAGCATCCTCTTAAAGACAGCTAAAGAACTCTGACAAACAGCATGGTTTGTTTGCTTAGTGTGCAAACCCTGGGGTATCAGATAGACTTATATTGATCTTGTAGACTGCACCTAACTTCTGTTTGTTTTATTTTGAGGTTTCATGGGACCAAGAGCCTCTGTAATGCAGAAGCTGTATCTGTTTGTATGAAGAAGTACAGAAGGGGCATGTGAAGGTCTACAAAAGGAGTAGAATCAATAAAGAGAAATGAAGATGCACTTCATTTGTGTGCATGTAAGTCCCTTCCAAAGCCACTGAGACCTGTGATTATTTTGTCCTCTCAGACTTTGCCTAGACAAAGGGTTTGTTCCAAACTTCTTTAGTCCTTGAATTCAATTAATCATAGAATCGATCACTGAATGGTTTGGGTTGGAAGGGACATTTAAAGACCATCAAGTCCAACACCTCTGCAATCAGCAGGGGCATCAATTAGCTCAGCCTGCCCAGAGCCCCATCCAGCCTGGCCTTGAATGTGTCCAGGGATGAGGTATCTACCACCTCCCTGGGCGGCCTGTACCAGTGGTTCACCACCCTCATCATAAGAAATATCATCCTTATATCTAGTCTAAATCTCCTCTCTTTTAACTTAAAACCATTACCCCTCATCCTGTCACTACAGGCCCTGCTCAGGAGTTTGTCCCCTTCTTTCCTGTAGACACCCTTTATGGACTGGAAGATGCTCTAAAATCTCCCTGAAGCCTTCTCTCAATCTGTCTTCACAAGAGAGGTGTTCCAGCCCTCTGATCATCTTTTTGGCCTTCTCTGAACTCCCTCCAACAACCTCTGTGTCTTTCCTGTGCTGAGGACCCCAGAAGAGTTCTCCAGGTGAGTTCTCACCAGGGCAGAGGGGCAGAACCTCCTCCCTTGACCTGCTGGTCATTCTGCTTTTGATGTGATTCAGGGTAAAGTTGGCTTTCTGGGTTCAGCTCATGTCCAGCTTTCCATCCTCTTTTAACCCACCAGCACCCCCAAGTCCTTCTCTGCAGGGCTGCTCTCAATACTGGCAATAAATAGATGTGTATAAGTGAAGAAAGCATTCCCCACTCTTTTGTTTTTAAAGCTTTGTCTATGGCAAACTCTCCCTGCATTTGAGTGGAGAAAATAACCATTCTGCCTTTTAAAATTATTTTTTGTTGGGATCTGACAACTAAACTAACATTTCTGCCTGCCAGCTTGTCTCAGAGTGTGAAACTGAAGTGAGGGCAAGAAAGCATAGTGCAGAATCTGAAAAGCAAGATTTTATGTTTTTTGTTTTTTAGGTGTGTAGAAGGACCTGTTTCTGTTTGCTTTATGCCTAACTTTGCTTTGGAAGTTCCCCATTGATTGGTTGCATTGGCAGGTACAGTAGTAAAGCTACTGAGCATCTGCTGCTTCTTTGCAGGGGGCTTGGGGAAGAAGGGTTAAAGGGCAGGGGGGTAAATGAAGATTTAATCAGCCATTCAACTGATATATTTATTTATTGAAGAAACCAGAATTTGATCAGCATCTGGGGCCAAGTCTGGGTTTTAATCCAGCTCAGTGGAAGTGGGGACTGGAGGCTGCCTGGAGGGTCGTCTCCTCTCTCCAGCATTTCTAGCAGAGGCAGAAAAGCTTTTCCCTTCCACATACAACCTTCTGCTTCTTCTCTGCCAGTAAAAATAAGAAAAAGGCATGGCTTAAATAGCAGACCTCCCTCAGAATAACTCTGTGGTCATGAGCTGAGGGCAGAAATTGTTCCTTCTCCTCAGAATACACAAGATAAATGGTTTGTGTGAGTGTTATTTCTTTTCTGTGCCCCCCCCCGTGCTTCCCTGCCTTTTTTTTTTTTTTTTTTTTTTTTTTTTTTTTTTTTTTTTTTTTTCAGAAAGGGGGTTCATATTTTTGAGCCATTTCCTTTAAGAAAGTGCAAGAGAGCTATTAAACACATATTTCCCTTGGAAATATCACCAGAGCCTTCTTTTACTTGCAGCAGAGAAAAGCACATTGACATATTTTCACTTTTACTGTTTGATTGGGTTGTTCTGCTCAGTCTTCTCTGTTCTGTGTGATTTTTTAAGTTGAAATGGTTCCTCTGGTAACCACTAATCAGACAGCCCAGGCTGGGAATTTCTCTAATTTACTCCACAATATACTTTGGTAGTGGAGGAACGGGGAAAACTGAGGAATGCTGAAACTTTTCTTCACCCCCCTCCCCTTCCATTGGCATCCTGAGATTAAAGTTTGGGTTTTTTTTCTCCTCTCAAACCCCTGACCCCTTTGCTTCCTTGTAGCTCAGCATCCTCTAGATGTCCCTTAGGCACAGCTTACCCCTCTGTACATGCAGATAGCTTAATAATAGGGATTCCTGCTGTGAAGGTTTTATGGACTCTGTGAAATCCCAGAGGGATTGAGGGGGATCTGCATCACAAAGCAGTGTTTGGTGCAGGTCTCTGCTCCCAGCGGGTACACAAAAGGTAAAGGAAACTCAATGTGTCAGGCATCATCTTTCTAATCCATTGTGGGGTGCTGTTTAATCTCCTTCAAAAAGATGTCTTGAAGAACTCCCGGTGTCTTCATTGAGCTTTCAGGACGGGGGCTGGGGCTGTTGGGTGGTTGGTGACGATCTGCTGCTCCCTGGGGATGGAGTTTGGATTAATTAACACCTAAAGGCAGCTCTACCGCCAGCCCATCCTTGCCAGCCTGGGAAGGAGTTTCTCATATTTGGTCTGGAAGAAGCATCTGTAATCCTATAAACAGGGGTGGGAAGAAAGAATTGGAAATTCTTCCTCTTTCTGGCTCAACTCAGAAAAATGAAAAAGCCCTTAGAGCTGATACAGCCAGGGGAGGAAGGGTCAGACCATCCTGGGAACAGGGATGCTAATGGATACACCTCTGCTTTCCCAGGTATCTGCTCACCTTACCAAATCTGAAGGCTTCCCCCAAAGTCCTCTGGCTCAGCCCCCAAGCTCTATGTAGCCTCAAGATCCATGTTTCTGCTTTTTCCCATGCAAGTATCAGTCCCTTAAACCATTTATGAAAAAACTGAATAGTGGGAAAGGGTTTGGAATGGGGGAGGTAAATGTGTATTGAATAATAACACAGTTTTCTGGCCCTGAAAGTTCTAACAAGCCTTCAACTCCTGTTGGCTCCTAGAGGAGTATCATGTAGCATCAGCCCCACTGCTTCCTGGAGGATGTTCTGTTATGAAGGAGTATGTTATATTATTATGGAGTATGTTATGATATGAAAAGGTAATTAAACACTGAATAGGCTGCCAAGGGAGGTGGTTGAATCACTAACACTGGAAGTGTTTGCAAGACATGTAGATGTGGTGCTTAGGAATAAGGTTTAGCACCAGACTCAGTAGAGTTAATTTAATTGTTGGACTTTAAAGGTCTTTTTCTTTTCTGTCTGCTTCTGGGGCTGTGTTATGCTATGGTCTGTTCTGTTAGGGTGTTATTGAGGAACCTGAGAAGGAGAAATCTCTTGGCTCTTGAAGAACTCACTGTGATGTTAACCAGCAGTAAATTCCTAAAGTAAAATCACCAAGAAAATGGATGCATTGAGTAAGATGGATGAAAAATGAAGACTGGGCACAAGAAGGCCAAACTTTTATCAATATTGACCTTTGTCTGCCAGCGGAGTTTCATCATAGTAACTTTTAGCTAGCATGGACAGTTTAATGAATAAGAGAAAAGTACCAGAGGGGCAGATAATGAGAACAATTTATAGATCACAGATCTTTTTTTTTTTTTTCTCAGTAAGTGGAGATCATCTTTATTGTAAAATTCTGAGGAAGAAAATGTGAATACTAAAGTGGCGCAAATGGGCAAAAGACACAGAGTTCAGAGGAGAGTTCACGTCCTGCAGTAAGAGCTGGTGGTGACTCAGTTGGGGTGCATTCTGTCTACGTATAGAAAGCTATAGACTTTACAAAGACACAAAAGAAGGGGAGAGGTAGGAGAAAAATGCAGAATCCCTTTCTTTTAATCCACCTTCCAGTGTTTGGTTTAGCTACAGTATAGGTAATAACAAAAGAACACTGGGTATTTATTAACTGAAAGCTGAACCTTGTGGATGAGTGTCTATAGAAAGAAGAAAACCATGACACTTGAGAAAGCACTCAAGCTCTGTCTCTCCTAGTTGGAACTGAGATCTTTAGTTTCATTTAGTTGCTATCTGACACATCTTCAACTCCTGAGACAGAGGAGCTGAATCTTTCCAGGACACTGCCCCCCACCATCACCAACCTGCACACCCTCAAAGTCATCTGCTGCTTGGGCTGACTCCCTGTGGCCATGCCCAGGGAAAACCCACACCAGGTTCCAGGAGGATGAGCCCCCCTCTGCATTCAGCCAAGGAGAGGGCTTGGAGCAGGAATTTTGTGCATTGTCCATCTTGAATTGCCTTGGCTGTTGCACCTCCTGCCTTCTTCATCCAGCTGCTGGTAGCACACAAAGTAGCACTGGGGGTGGCCAGAGCCTGAAAGATTGGAAATGTTTCAGGGATATCTGTTCACCAGGTGGGCCTTGATCTTCCAAAGAGCCACCTGGAGTCCTAGGTTACTTGTCAAAGTGGTGCTTAGGGTGACCTTGTGGTGGTAGATCCACCAGGAATGCCTGGCAGGAAGGTGCTGAAGCTGTTACTGTTGGAGGCAGAAGGTCAACAAAGCTCAATAGCAATAACTGGGCAAAGATTGACACCTAGGGACAAATTCTAGCCTTTAAATCTTTTTTTTGGCCCTAGTTCTCACTCAAGAGCAGAGGCCTTGAGGTTTGCTAGCAGGGCTTTTAATTACATTCATTAATTTTCACTTGACACCAGGAAACCGGAACACATACCCTTTTGCTCTTCTCTATCTCTTCTGGACTTTTCTGATGGTATTGTGTGGCTGGAGCTGGTGGAAAAGATTCAGTTGCAAAAAAAAAAAAAAATAAATGAAAATACATTGACTATTTAAAAAAAACCCAGACTTTAAAAAAATTGTAGCTATCTCTTCATTTATTTGTTTTAAATAGCTCTTTCATGTGCTGGGACAAAGGGACATTGTATTAATTGTGAAGTGTGAAATGTTTTTCTTGTTTGCTTGGGACAACAACTGGGAATACATGGATTTGCCTATTCACGCTTTATTGTTATGACAACATTTTTTTCACAAAGTATTTGAAAGCCAGTGCTGTGAAAGGAATCAAGTTGGCTATAAATCTGGAGGAGTTTCATGCTTTTGTTTTAAGCTTTCGTGTATGAGCTTTGTCAAAATTGTGAGTCTTTCATCCATGGTGTCTGCCTGATTCAAGGGTTCTTTTCTTGTTCAAATATCCTTTAGTCAAACGCATTTGACTGAAAGGCTGTGCAAACATGAGCTGGCTATGATAAGGGTTCTACATGAAATCTTTAATGTGCTTTGTCAGCATGAGATTTTTTTTTTTCAGCTGTGCGCCTCAGTAAATGCTTTTTTTTTTTCCCCCCTCTACAGTAAGTTAATTTTCTTGAAGTGCATTTCTTATTTATAATTGCTGTAATTTTGGGATGGATTTATGACAATAAGTCATTATGCTTTAGGTGAAATGTTAATCCACTGGGGATTAGTGTTACTTGAAAAACACTGCCCTGTGTTCCTTAAATGAGCTGCACCAGAACTTAGGTCCCAGCCGTGCTTGGGTGTGCAGTGGATCCATTTTCTATGTCTCTCTTTCCTCAGTGAGCTGCCTGTCAAGCTTTCTTTAGCTCCAAAATGCTAAAAAAGGCATCGTTAGGAGTCTAATCCTGTAACTTTGCCAAGCACTCAAAAGGTGCCTAGAGGAGAGCACATTACCCAGCTTAATAAAACTGAAAGATGGGCTTTGCCTCTCAAATGGGACTGTCATATGGGAGGGAGGGCATCATTGCACAGGCAGGGACTGGGAACAGAAGGGTTCATTTAAACCCTGTCCCAGCTCCCTAACATCCAGGATAGTTGTTGAAAAAAATCAACTGTTTGTCCCTTAGCAAACTATTGGTGTCATGCAATACACAAGTTATTTTCTCTGGCTAGTTTGCCTCTGCAGCTAGGAAGAATAAGAAGTAAAACTTTTCTTTGGAAAACTCTGGGGTTTTGCTGCTCTTCAGTGCTATGTTTAGAGCCTGAGCTTTTTCCAGCTCCTATTCATCTCCACTCACCTTTGCTTTTCTTGGTAAATGTCTCCATTGGCATAGAGCTCTAAGACAGGAAAAAAAAGGAGAAATTTTACCACATGCCTCTGCTAAACACTATCTAATAATGTGCTGGATACTTTCCATTCCACCCAAGCTGCATGATTGTTCATCAAATGAAATTAAGTTAATTTGTGTAATGTTTTGATGAGTAATTTTAATCAGGGTTGTGGAGAAACTGCTCTCAAGTCTGGAAATGTAAGGGCTTCTGGTAGTAAACAAATCTTGTGGCTTTTAGGCATTTCACTTAATCTGATTTTTCAGATGACAGAACATGTTCCTCCTCTTGCCCTATGGTCTTCAAGGCTTAGAAGCACATTTGTAACCCAATTTAATTTGTTCCTCCCTTAAACCAGTGGAAAGAGTGAGAGGAAAAGGTGGTTTTCATCCTCTGGCAGGTCAGAAGAAGTCTTGAAACTTCTTGAAGCTTCTTTGGTTTTACCTGTCCTGCACGCAGTAAGTGCATGAGTCTGATGATGCCCTCTGAAAATTAGAAATTCCTTTGCAAAGTCCATGTTGGATGGAATTCATGGGGAAACTGGGGAGTGTGAGGTGATGTGATAGGTTTTCAGCACACAGCTGTAGCCTAAAAGGATCTACCAAAGAAATCTCTTGCTTTCTGGCAGTGGCTACAGGGATGAATTTGGTCCATCAGTCTTAAGAAATCTTTAGTGCATGTCCCTGGTGCCTTCACCACTCCCAGATGGACAAGTTTTGTTTCAGGCTGACATTGGAAAGCAGTAAGAAGTTGGAAAAGGAGTGACTGGTGAAAATACTGCTATTGCATGGTAGTTAGCAAGAAGTTGTTCCATTTGGAATGGAAGGAGCTGATCTGTTTTCTTCTTGGGCTGTCCCAGCCAATCTGTGGCTCAGAAGGCTCAGTGTGCTTAGTTAACCAGAGAAATTAAGGAACAGAAATTCAAAAATTAATTTTTCATTTGCCAGACAACATTATCCACAGGTGAGTGAAATGGGTTGTAAGGTCTGTGAGAACTGCAAGAATCCATTAAGGCAAAAAGTACCCAGACTGTCTGGTTATTCATTTATTATTTGACCATTTATTATTGTGGTGGTAGAGTTCCCAAGTCCCTCTCCCTGTGGGCTTCTGTGTGCTGCCAGGCAATGGATCAGGGTGAGGGGGATGTGCTGTGGATGTAGCCCAGGGGCTTGGGGGAGCACCCAATGCCAGTCACAAATGCAGCTCCTGGAGGCAATGGGAATGGCTGCAAATCAGGAATTCACATTTTACAAATACCCTCTGATCATTCAGCATAATTCTTTAATTTTAGGAACCTTCCATTAATAATATTTTTCCCAGAATTTTTCCAGAGAGGACACACAAACAGGAAAGTCGTGGTTATTTTAATATATGTGTGAATAGGAAGACAGGACTGTGATGCAGGGGTTATAACCATTTAGCAACACTCCTCCATTTACTATTGGTAAGCACCATTTCACACCCCTGCTGAAGGTTTCAAGAATTGGTCCCACGAGCCATTTCCCTCTTTTATTAAACTCTTTGTCATAATTTTGTCCTTTTCCAAACACATTACCTGCTATTTTAAAACTGAGAATCTCCAGATGTTTTTGTTGGTTTTTTTTTTTTACTTTGTTTTTGCTAAGGCAGATTTAATGTTCCCTCTGAAAAATACCACAGCAAACAAAAGATGCGTGCTGTGACAGAAATCACAGGTTCTTTTTTTTTTTTTTCCCTTGGCAGATATTCAATAGGCTGGGAGTGCAGGGAGTGCCTGATGAAGTTCATGATTCCCAAATTGCCAGAAACATCTTTGTCTTCCATGCTGAAGCAAACAGAGATGTGGTGCAGGTCTTGCTGCCCATGGTGCAGGCTTCACAAGGAAGAAACTCTCCTACCTTCCCCTACAAACTCCTCTAGAAAATATTGCATGAATTCTCCTCAAGTTTTCTGTTGGTGTCAGCCTTTATCTCCTAAAAAAAAAGAAAAAAAGAGCCCAGGTGTGACCATCAGATTTGATGCCATCCAGCAGCAGAGCTGCTTTACCTGCCCCATGCAGAGGGTCATCCCTGTGCTGGTGAAAAGATGCTGCAAAACCTTAAGGGGCTTCATCTTCTGGACATTGGACTTTATAGCATAAACCTCTTGTATCTAGTAATTTTTTTCCCTATTAATGCAGCATCTACTACTTGGAGATGTTCTTGCTGTTGCATCTCCCTTAATTTCGGAGGGAGATACTCCCATTTTACAGAGAAGACACGAAAACCAGAATTAATACACCTTGTGCAATATCTCAGAGGGGTACAAGGGAATTCTGAACCTTGTTCTCCCAAGACTCTCACCTAGCACAATAATTTCTTTCCCATATTCCAAAGGTTTCTGCAAAATAAGCCCATATGGACAAACATTCTGGTGTGGTGGGATGCAGCCACTTCTGCTTGGCCCAGAAAATGGTGTTGACTGGTTGGGTGAGTTCTGGGGAGGTTTCCCAGATGATTGATGTCCACACAGTGCTGGGTAGGGATTTATGTTACATCTGAAGCTCTTATCAGTGCACAGTAACTTGGGATGTGGAGGCTGCAAAAAGAAACATTGGGCTGGAAGGGAGTCCAAGGCATGCAGTGTGTTCAGTACAGGTATTTAACAGAAGAATATGACATTGGTTTTTCTATCACCTGGATGATCTCACAAATTTTTTTGGCACCACATTTGGTTTAAGGAGATGCTGGATATGCATTAAAAATCCATTGTAGCTCAGCCTTCCCTTGTCCTTAAGGGTGCCATGAGCTGAGTCCATTCCCCTCAGAAGCATCATTCTTGTGTGTTAACCTGATATATTTCTTACTGTGTGAAACTACTTTCTTCACACAGCCTCTCTTTTTCTCACCAGTGTTTTCTTTGGTTATGCTGATCACACAGCTGCAGCAAACCAGGGGGTTTGATGTTATTTTAATGCATTGTTTTCTCAAGCATTACAGCTTTATACCTGCATTTTTCTACAGATACAGTGGGTTCTGTCTGCTGTGTAGGGCTCTGACTCTGGAGAAGCTGAGATGTACATTAACTGTGCTCTTTGCTTCTCTTCCTCTCCCTTCCTCAGTAACCTTCAGAGCCAGTCAGCTGGTGGAGAGGCGTGGCTGGAGGACAGGAGCCTCCTGGCTGCTTCATTTATCTGCAGAGCCACTGGATCAACACCTGCACAGCACAGCTAGGAACAGAGATCACATCTTGCACCATTCCCTTCCCTGAGTTCACCTGCCTATCTGGGGACACAATGGATTGGCAGCTTCTGCTGCAGCCATCTAACAAATGCACCATCTGTTTGTTTTTTTTTCTTTTTCCTTTTTTTTTTTTTAGACTCAAGCCATACACCTGAACCAAAACCTCTGCTTCCAGATCCCAAGAGGGTTGCTTAGAAATTCTTCTGAGTTTAATAATTAAACAAACAAACAAAAAAATAAACAACAAAAAAAAAAAAATTATTTAATCTCTCAGCAGAGATCCTCCGAGCTGTGCACGTGCCTGCCATGAGCAACTGCACACTCATTACCTCATTCCTTCCAGCCCCCGTGTTGTTAGGGCTTGTTCCTTGTCACATCTCAAGCCTGCCCTGTAATTTCTTCGGGGCAAGGACTGTGTATGTTTGCTTGGTAAGGTATCTATGGGAATAACATAAAATCCTAATGGTATTAACAGCAAGTGTGAAAGGCGGTTTGGAAACTGGAGTTAATTTTGAAATTTTGGCTCTTTGGTCCAGGTTGAGTAATCAGGCAGAAAACGGGGAGAAGAAAGATTACATCCTGCTCCAAAGTAATTAAAATTAGGATTTGAAATTAGAAATTGCTGTTAAGGAAATGGCCAGTGAAACCTCGGGAGCCAAGCTCAGAGCCACCCCAAGGTGAACACTGGGACATGTGGTGCCCTTTGGTGTCTCAGGCTTGTGAGCAAGGTGACACAGCCCAGGTGGGAATGGTGCAGATCCAAGTAGGGATATGGTAAACAGCCTAGGTACAAAAGGAGAGGTTGTCTTGGGCTGTAGTGTTGTCTTTGGATCCTGTTTTTTAGGGATAGATCAGTCCTGCCAGGTGGAAGTGATGACAGGGACTGCTTCTCCTGATTCCTCTCCTGCCCAGAACTGGTTCTTTCCCTGCAGCCTCTGTCATCACCTTCTCCTCCTCCTCTTCAGCCCTGTGGATGCATGCCCAGCCTGCCTGCTGGCAGCCCAAGATAGGTGTCTACCTGGAAAACTGAAGGAGCTTTGGTGCAAGGGAATAATATTATCAAAACAGAGGATCTGAGGGTGAGGTTTTCCAGTGAAGAAGTAGATGTCACCAAATGAGGTAGAACTTCCAAAGGGCAGAGACCCTGAGACAGCTGCAGGGACTTCTCCCACCTGGTCCTGTGCTCCTTGAGGCAGTGGACAGGGCAGAAACTGGATTCCCAGGAGTGAAGCCAGGCTGCAGGGATTCAGCAGAGCTGGATTTGCTGCAGTTCATCCATGGCTGGATGTTGGCAGAGCAATGAGAAACTTCTCTCTCCTCCTAGCATTGCAAATAATTTTATCTGTTTTTTTTTTTTCCCCCCAAGATGCCATCATGGTGAACAAGCTGAGAGCATTTGTCCAGTATGAGTGTCAGCAGAGGAGATGGGGAATGGAAGGGCAGAACCACCAAGAACCATGAGGAAGTTACATGGGGATGGGGCAGAATTCCCTGTGGATCCTTCTACCTCTGTTTGAAAACCTGGAATGTCCTCTCAGAGCTGATTTGGGAGAACTTTTCTACCTTGTCAAGGTAGAAAACAAGAAAAGCATCTGAGCTGCTGAGCTGGGGGAACTATTGTCACCCCAGTGTGATAATTCCCCCCCCCGCCAGGAAAAGAATCATGTGGCTCTGAGCATGGCAAGAGAAGATTTGAGAGTTACATCCAGGCCTGGATCTCTGAATGGAAAGACTGAGCTCTTCACACCACTGAGCAAAGCTCCTTGCAGCTTTCTGCCCAGAAGCCGTGTCTCCTGTGCCAACTCCCAGCCATGCCCAGCTTTCCCAGAATGTTGTGTAAAAACATCTCACTTTCTGCTCCTGATGACGAGGAGCTCAAAATGAGGATGAGGATAGGTGGGTACTGCCATGATCCAGCTTTGGAAAAGCTGGGCGAGAGGAGCACACCACAGAAAACATCCTTTGTGGAGGTCATCCTGCAGAAAATGTGAAGGAAACAATTTTTTGTCTGAATCTGACAGACAAGAAACAAAAGGAGAAGTTTTTTTTAAATATTTTTTTAATGGTTTATTTATTTATTTATTTATTTATTTATTTTTAAGTTTTAGCTTCTGCCTGACTGCTGCAAGCATCCTCTTATTTGCTGCATCATTCCTCATCCTCCGGTGGGAGGGTGGTGGGAGGCAGCCCTCCTGTTCAATCACTTGCCTTTACTCCTCACTGGTGGCTAAAACTTGCTCCTCAGCCTTGTGGCTGGAATGCAGCAGCACAGCTTCTCCTGACCTCCCTGGAGCTGAGACCCAGGCCAATAGCATCAAAATTCAAGGCATTACTTTCCCAAACAAAACTTGAAGATGGAAAAGTACCCTTAACTCTCTCTAGCTCTGCATGCCAGGGCTGAGGGCCTCTTCACCTGCCAATGATGCTGGCCAAGCTTCCAGCCCAGATAAATCACAGGCAGCTGGGGAATGGGTGGCAGCTCTTATTTCACCACTTGAAAGGCAACTTAAAAAAACTGGTTGGAATTCAGCCTTTAATTGTGCGCCCACAGATCTGAACCCAGAATAAGAGGGGAGGTTGGGTTTGCAGATCTCATCTGCCAAAGTATTGATGGCTTGACTGTGCAGTTGCCTGTAGAATTGAAAAGAACAGTTGGATTATTAAATGTCTAAATGTCTTTAATCTTATCCACTATTAAAAACAGAATTAAAAGGCAATAGGTCCTCACAGGTATCTGTAAGTTCTCTCTGCACATTCCCCATTTATCCCAAGGTGCTTTCCTAAGAGGAACCCTCTGAAATGCTACTCCAAACAGAATTGGGTTTGGGCTGTTTTTTTTTTGAACCCCCAAACCCACACACTTCCTAAACTGAGACTTAATCTCAAGGGAACATTTTAAAACATGTTGATTTTCTTTTCTTTTCCAAATCCAAACTTCAGGAATATTTCAAATGGTGGCTGGGGGTTGTGCCAGGGGAACACTGCTCCCCACAGCCCAGCAGAAAAATGTCATTTTTATTGTCATTTCTGCTGCAGCAGAATTTGGAGGAGAGCATGAAGGAGCTTTATGGCATTGCCCTTCTGGTTTTGTTGTCACTGCTGAAAAAAAAAAAAAAAGTCAGTTAAATTAAAAACCTCTAGCCTTCATTTTTTGCTTATTCTTTACTTGAAATGTCAGGCTGTGCCTGAAGGAAAAGGTAAGATAATTAAAAAGAAGAAATATGTTTTTTTCATTTATTTTCCAGGTACATGAAATAAGTAGGAAAGGAGAGGGTATATATTTGCTGTGACACCAATGGAAGTAATGACTGAAATTTGTGTTTACTGCTGGGTGATTTAACCAACTTTATTTACCCCATGATGGACCTCACTCCCAGAATGAAGCTGAATGGAAAGAAATGTCTGGACTTACCTTGGAGTAGGTGATTCTCCCAAGTACTCTATTATTTTTCCAAGAAAAAAACCCAAAAAAGACTCAAAAAAATTAAGTCCCTGCAGAGAAGCAACCATTGCTTCACCAGGTTTTGGCTACTCCTGTGGGAGTGTGATGTCAGTGATCTGAGCAATTTCCAGCTGGAAGGGAATGAGGTCTGGGTGTGATCCCAGTGCCCAAACACACTGAGTGTGGCTGGTGGCTGGAGACTTCTTCTCCAGAGACAACAGCAATGCCAGGAAGACATCACTGACAGTGAAGTCATGGATGGGAGTTGCAGTTTGTTCTGTGGCTGTGGTCTCAGCCCCATTTCTCAGTCTGGATGATGATTAATGCTGTGTCCAGGTTAAAAATTTATATTTTTTTTATAGCTGGGAACTGAATTTGCTTTTTCTCTGGCCTGACTCATTTGAACCTCTGTCAGGCAAAGCCTTTTTCCTCCTGTGGAAAAGCTCTGTAAATCTCTTACTGTGCCTCTTTTTTAGTGAGCTGCTGATTTTTCTCTCCATCTTGCCTTTCATTCTGGAAGATGTTCATTGCAGCAGATGTATCATATGTATACTTATCATAAACACTTCTTTCTGCATCTTGAGACTCATATTCTTCTTTCCATCCTTCAGTTGCATTCATTACCTTGCTTTGTTGCATTTTAGAATGTAAAATCTGTGCTGTAGAAATTTTACTCTTGTAAACACACCTGCAGTGCTGTGCCAACAATAATGCAGGAGGCACATTGTGTATTTTCATGGGTTACTTTTCAGGAAAAGCTTTTTCCTACAGATACACAAACAGCCTGGAAACGAAGTGGATTTTATCTCTTTGAAATAAGCTCCCAGAGATCAACAACTCTGGGCTCTTTGTCACATTTGAGCTCTGTGGAGCACCAAGCTCATGTCAGATATCATGCGAGCAGTAGATGGTTGGAAGATTATTCACAAAACCTCCAAAATCTGGGCATTCATAATGTTAAACCTAATGTTCATCAATCTGCTAGGAGCTGCAAAGTGCTGGAGGTACCTGAATCCCTGAAGAGTTGTCTCAACACGACCCTGATCTCTCACAACCCACCAATGTCTCCATAGAGGGATGTTCTCTCCAGCCTCTTGGCCCACTTCCCAGTAAGGATAATTGGATTTTTTTTTTTTTGTTTTTTTATTTCCTACTTGTATTTTCACTGCTTGCTAAATGCTACACAACATTTACTCCCCATTTGCTGGCCTTAACTCTTGACTGGTCCTGCTGAATGCTGGTACCTGTCCCAGTGGTGGAAGTGGTGGTGGGAGGGGGGCTGGTGAGGCTGTGCAGGCACCTTCAGGATGAAAGACCCCATCTCAGGAATATCAGGCTTTATTATTTATTTAAAGAATGTTTTCATGACACTGCAATTTCTAACCCAGCATGGCAAAGCCGTAAAATAATAGTGGGTCTGTTTAGAAGAATGTGTTTTATTTGGCACATTTTGGGGACTAGCAGTACAAAGGGAGAAAATAAAGTTGCAATGTTGTGCAGTTGTGCTCTCTGTCTGTTGGTCACCACTTACCACAAATAACTGCTTGCTGGTACCCACACATGATACTTTTAAGATCCAAGCTCTTAAAAAGAAGCTTTTAACCATCAGCAATATTTCGTGCCCTGCAGCCTTCTGGCCACCACATAATGACTGCAGTGTTTTTTGTGAAAATGAAACTCATCACATTCTGGGCTTTGCTTTAAGACCTCACATCAATCACTCAGCCCCAAGCTGTGCCTCACACCTTTTCAGTTCCCACAGCCTTGTTCTTTCCATTACGTTTGTCTTAAAGTCTCTTTCTGCCTTCTTCCTTGCTTCCCTCTGCTTGAGAAAATCTCCTCTCTCCAAAACTGTTTGTGGAACAACTCACTGAGCTGGAGGAGGGGTAGAAACCTGGTCAAGGCAAACACAACTAGAACACAGTTATTGAATGTTTCTTACAATAAAAACTAGCTGGGCATAAGTAGTGATTAGATCAAGCAGCAGGTAAGTAAAACTAGGAAAGGGAAGATTATTTTTGTCCCATTCACAATTAACCATGGGACTCATTGCCACGAGTTTTTGTGAAGAACAGGAATAGAAAAGATTTGAAAAAATGAACTAAGTGAAGTAATGAAATCTGGATTCATCACTGGTTATAAAACACAATGACTCACATGAAAGAAGCCATAGAGAGAGCCCCAAGAAAGCTGTGGGGTGGGAGCTGTGAGGACCAGGCATCTGCTGCTGGTCATAGGGGAATGGGATGGATCTGACTCGAGCCAGTCTTAAAGTGCTCTTCAATCATGCCACCCATCAGGAGTATAATAATTACAAAACATAATTTAAAACTGTTACAAATTGCACAAATGCAGTTAATTTAATGTTTGAAATGACCCAATTCTTGCAACTTTTTAATCTCTCAATTTCCTTCTTTCTGCCTAACACTGTTTTTCTCCTCCTCTGCCATGATGAGCTTTTCTTGCCTGCTCCTACGGCTGTGTCCTTCACTCTGTGAGGTTGTCCCATACAACTCAAAAAACCTCAGTGGCTATATTCATTCACAGAATCACAGAATGGCTTTGATTGGCAGAGCCCTTCAAGATCATTTAGTCCAACTTTTGACCAACACTGCAAGTTCACCACTAAACCATGCAGGATGCTTTGCTCCTGCTTTCCTCCAGTCCTTGACAGTCCCATACACCATGGTTCTCCCTTGCTCCTTGATGTCCTCTCTAAACAGTGGCCAATAAATGCTGCACTAAGGCTTTCTATCAGTCAGGAAAACTGGTTGGACCTTAGAGCTTAGTCCCTTGTCACAGATCCTCCTGGTGAAACTGGAGTTCAGCAAGCAAGGAGGCCAATGCTGAGTGTCTGAAAACCTTCCTCCTGTTCTGTTCTGCTTTGAAAACCTCCCTACCGCTGATTGTTTCAAATTAAGGGGGTTTTTGGCCTGGGATTACTGAATTACATGACGTGGCATGAGAAATATATATTGCAAACAGAAGGCAAAGCTGTTCCCTGGCCATATATTGGTCAGATGATGCCTCAGCATCACGATACTCTGTGACTTGGGATGCTCCAACAGCTGAACTTCTGTGACTCTTTGCTGCCTGGGATGAGAGCACCACCAAGGAAAGGAAAGGAAAGCTGAGTTCAGAAACCACATTCCTTTTCTCCCTTCTCATCCCAGACGCTGGTGTTCAGAGGGATACTGAGGAGCTTTGTTTCAGTGAGGATGCCAGGTGGTTGAGCGATGCTCATTGCTGCTCGTCACCAGCTGTCCCCAGGCCACGGGGCACCAATGCCCCTTCAGTAAACAACCAGGGACAATGGGGACTCTAAAAGGGGAGGAGGAAAGAATGGGTTTGTACCAGGGCTAGTGACTGTACCTGAAATAACAAAGGGGCAATTCAGCTGGTTGGGAGGGCACACTGTGGCACAGTGCGCGGAAGGAATGCATGAGCAAAGATTAGCAAGGCTTGGCTTGTGCAGGCTGGCACATGATAATATTATTGGTTCTGTCATTTGATGCCAGGGAAAGAATGAAGAAAGCGAGTGCTCTTAGGCAGCTAAGTGAGCATATGATGTTGGGAAGGTTATTTTCTGGTGTTTTCTGCTCCTGTTCCCTTTTTCTGTCCCCTGAGTCAGCCTTCTTCTCCTTTCATCTGGTGACATTCCCAGTTATCAGGCAGTGACATGACCACAGGATTCCTGGCAGTGCAGAGGCAGTGTTGACCCAGTGATGATTGCTACACTCAGAGATTCCCTGGGTGGTTTACCAGCAGTTTGAGCAGACAACTTCATTCTGAGGATGGGGAGACCCTGGCCCAGGTTTCCCAGAGAAGCTGTGGCTGCCCCATCCCTGGCAGTGTCTCAGCCCAGGCTGGATGGGGCTCGGAGCAATCTGGGCTGTGGGAGGTGTCCCTGCCCATGGCAGGGGGTGGAACTGCATGATGTTTGAAGGTCTCTTCCAACCCAAACCACTCTATGTATCTGTGAACAGAGCAAAAACTGTGCGTCTGACCTGGGGCATTTGTAGCAGAGAGAAAAAAAAAAAAAGAAAAAAGAAAAAAGAAAAAAAAGCTAATGAAGTTTTGCACTCTGAGAAACTGGATAGCTCTGTGTTAGAAGGCTGAGCACAAATTGAGAAACCCAACGTTAGGCATCTGGGCTTGAAGATGTTGGTTTGTACTCTCCGTGACATATTTTGTAAAACAGAAATCTTAATGTAAATAGTAGCAGATAAAGGAGTTTTTAAATAGGCCAGTGCCATGAAGAAAAGGAGCTGGGGAAGCAAACAAGAAAAGGCAGCTGAGGGAATGAAGGTCCCATAAGTCACGGTGCATTTGTTTACTTTCTTTGGCATGAGACACAGGTGTGAGTTTGTTCTTTGTTTCCTTCTGCAGGCTGGAAGAAAGCCTGCCTGCTCCTTGCCATGCAGGTAAAATAACTTGAGGAACTGAAGAATACCCTTTAAAGCTCTGCTCTGCCACCTTTTTCTATTGAAAAGGCACATACTTGTTGGAAAAAAAAAAAGTCCAAGGACCAGCTGAAGTTAAATAAATAAAATTTGCAAACTGTTTCAAGCAAAGGCTCTAACAAAGGTTTTCATTTATTCTCCTTGCTGCTCCCTGGAAGAAGTTCAGCTTTGAATGTTCATGGATTACTCTCCCCAGTTTGGCTTCCTGGTATGGATCTTTGCACATTTTCACCTCTCAGGTGTTGCAAATCCCCATGGTCTCCCTGCCTGCAGACTCTTTACACACTCTTTTCTTGGTTATATTTGTCTTTGGCATTTTAATTTTTTTTTTTAATTTTAAATGTTTTTTTTCATTCATACTTTTTTACCTTAGCCAGCTCAGGTTCTTTTACAGAGAGTTTAATGGTGTCTTCTGTGAGGACACAGAGTTTGGGAGAGAACCCAAGGGGTGAGTGGCAGTGGTGGTGGCTGAGCAGAGCCCAGGTAGGACCTCGTGCCTGCTGAGGACAATTTTTTGGGGAGAACAGGAGACATCCAACCTCAAGAAGAGGAGCTGAGTTTTCAGTACTGAATCCAGTTGTGGGGAAGCCCCTCCTGGAGTCCCAGGTGGTGCTTGGATAGCAGGAGGAGGGCAGGGACTCGGGCCAGCTGTGGGACCTGAGATATCCCTTCTGTGGGATGGATAAAGGGGAGAGAACGAGTACCTGGAGACTGTAACCTGGTGGGCTGACCAGCAGGATCTGGTGTGTAGAGATGGAGGATGAGCAAAAAGCTGCTCTGTGGAGGGTCGGTGCATTTGGCTAATGATGGTAATAAAAGAGGATTAGCTGCTAGTCCTGGGTTGATGGCAATTGCCAGACACTCTGCTTCCCTTCTGGGAGTAAAGGAAGGTGGTGGCGCGTGGAAATGAGTTTTTAAAGCTAATTAGCTGGGTGTTAAGTCTCATCAGACTGGTAAGGTTTCAGGCAAATGCAACTTACATAGAACTGCAGCCCCTGTAAATGTGTTTGCCCCATTAATACCTGTCACTATCAATTATTTAATTCCTTCTCAGCTCTTTGGATGCTTATTTCAAACCAGGCTTTACATGGGTTTATTAACTTCTTGCTGCTACTGCTAGAAGATATCAGGAGCTTTTTCCCAACCAGGAGAAGATGCCCCTCCTGCTCCATGAGCTCTGTAATTTGAAGGTAAGTGAGAGGCTTGAGGAGGTCAGTGAGGACAAAGTGCTGATCCACCTTGGGGTTCATGCTACAAGTTTCAGGGGATATTTCCAGTGGGAGGGCAAGCCCAGGATTGAAAGGAAGCCCTAGGAGAGGGAAAAGAAAAATGAGACAGCCCCAGAGAGTGAGTATGAGTGGGACAGGGATGATGGAGAGGAGAGGAGAAGGGAAGGAGTCACCTACCTGGGCAGTGTAAGAGGGGTGAATCGTCACTGCCAGCCTGATAAGGAAAATAATAGTAAGGAAAAATCTTTATTTGAGTGGGCTCAAACATTTTTGCCATATCTTAGATTAGAATGTTTGCCTTTACTGCTGTTGACTATTTTTTTTATTATTATTTTTTTCTGGCTGCTGAATCTCTGCTGAAATGTTTGTGGCACAGATGGCTCCCTGGTAATGTGTGTGTATGTCCTTTCAGGAATAATATGCTGCTCTAGGACAGCTTGGGGTAGGGTTTGGTTTTTTTTACTGATTGTTGCTGTTTGTGGTCTGTTGGGGGTGTGTTTTTTTGTTGGCTTTTTTTTTGTTGTTTTTTTTTTGTGTGTGTGAAGTGACACCTGTGTGATGTGAGTATTAATTGAGCATAGCAGTAAAGAAGTGACCTGACAGGTGAAAAACCTTCTCTTGATCTCCCTGTGCTTATCTTTAATGCTTTCAAGCTTAGCATATCAAAAGAACCAATTAAGATGGCATTTCTGTGGTCAAGGAGAGTGCTTGTTTGGCTCAGAGCTCTTCCCAGCTGCTCAGCTGAGTTGCAGGAAAACCTTTCTGGGCAGTACATCTGTAGCACTGGCCAGGAGCAGAGGAGTTTATTTTGGAAGCTGCTAATGGCTTTGTTTGCACATTTACTCCCTTTGCTGGGAGAGGCTGCAAACTGGTCCTGTGACCTTTTTGTGTTGCTGTGAAGAGAAGGTGGTTTGGAGGAAAGGAGGTTTGGTGCTTGGGATACCCAGGGGGTTGGCAAAGCCCTTCAGCTCATCCCCTTGGAGGAAGGTTCTGTGCTGGTTGTAGCTGGAATCCATAGGCTGTGTGATGTCTGTAGGGTAAATATTTAGAATTTAGGTGTAGGAATTCAGAACTAAAAAAAAAAAAAAAATTCTCTTATATACTTATTATATACTTATCCAAGGAATCGGACTGTGTGTTTTGAGGGTCCAGTTATGGAGCTCCCTCCAACCATGCCAGGATTTCTTCAAGCTGATTTCAAACAGGAGGAAATCAACTCCCATCTTTACTCTGCAACCCTGCAAAGCTGACAGATGCCAATAGAAAAGGTTTTGGTCTTTTTTTTTTTTTTTTCTTGTTTCTAAAAGGGGGAGTAGCAAACCCCCCTGAAGATGGAGCAGCAGCAGAAGTCCCAAAATGTTCTTCTGCCTTCAGACTGTTTCTTAAGCATAGCTGCAAATAATTAAAAGTTAATTTTTATATAAGAAGCAAACTGAAAATTGGGCTTGTTCTTTATTTTGGCACTGGAGTTGCAAACAAAACATTGTCATATTGCCTTCATAATTAACCCCAAAACAATTAGCTCTGATTTTCTTTCAAGTGTTGCTAACATTACTTTCCATCTATGTCCCCAGCTTCAATCAGTAAGAAAACCCCAAGTTATATGAATCATAATTTATGACAGGGAGAATTATGAAGACATTCTTACTTGAATGGGTTTTTTGTTCTTGGCTAAATAAGTAGCTTGAAACTGGTCAATGCAAAAAGAAAACAGTGCCTGTTGCTTTTCCAGTGTCCTTTTCAGTTTGTGCATGTAATAATATAGAAAATGAGGCATAATTCCATAGCTGCCACTCCAGAGTGAGCAGAGCTTGTTATGAGATGTCTGTCCTGGTTTGTTTGATTTGAGCTGCAGTCAGAGGGATGAGTGCATGCTTGACATTTCTTTTGCAGTAAAAAGTCTAAAGCAATGCCGGCCTGGGCTCCAGCATGGGAAATCAGCAAAATCCATTCAGTATGTTCACGAACAACAATTCCGACTTTTAATAAGCTTACAAAGTATATAACCAATTTTGGCCACATATGTGACATTTGTCTGTCTGCTTTTTGATTGATTTTTTTTTTTTTTTTTTTTTTTTCAGAGTGTAGATTTTCTTAGCTATGGAAAAAAACCACCAGCAAAATCCATATTTGCTTTATGCAGCTGAGCCTGTTTGTATTGCCCATGTTAAGGATTCTGTGCCCTCAGAAGGGAGGGGAGGGATTTTTCTACAGTTGTTGTGGAAAGCCACTATTGCAAAAGATGAGGGAGAAAAATGGAAGAACTTTCTGAGTGAATATATATATATGTAATGAGAATAGAAGAGAGATCAGAAACAGTTCCTTGAACCCTGAATGTCCTTGAAGTACATCCCCAGGCTGATCCTTGTTGAACAAATAACCTAAGCATATCTTTAACTTTCATTAGCTTCAGTGGGGCTTACATATGTGTTTAATAACAATATATCATAAATGCTCTGATGAACTGGGGTTCCAGCTTTGCTTTTAAATCCCTGTAAATTCATGTTTCCTTCATGAAATCCCCACTTTGAGATGTCCCTGGTGTCTTTAAAGTATCTGTCTCAAAGTCTTTATATAAACTGCAAGGTTATTACCTGAGAGCAGTAGTGTTCCTTAACACTTCAGTGTAACTAATTTTATTATATACTGGTTTTCTGTCTGGAGGAAAATTTACTTTTTTTATATATATATAAATCAGGTCATCCAAAACAGCCATTATATGAGGATAAAGGCTTCTGTAAACAGAATTATGTATAATGGTCCCACTTTTAAGAGGTTCTCAGCACTGCTGCATTTCTTACATCCTCACTGTGGACTTCCTGATGGTTTATGAAGATGGGATGGTTTTTAATCTCTGTAGAAGTGGGGATCTTCTGCCTGGGCATTTCTGGAGTCAGCTGTTAGTCTGTGCTCACCTCTCCTTGGCAATTCATTTTTGCATAAGGCTTCTGTTTTTCTCAAAGAAACCAATATACTTTGCATGGTTTTTCCATTTATTTTATGAATTTTTTGGGGGTGCATTTTGCTTAAAATAATCCACCAAATGAGTGTGTGACTGGCAGTGACAAAGTGACCCTTGTGCCATCATTGGTGTCTGTTGGGACCTTTTCAGTAGAGGTCTGGTCATATTAAAGATGGAGACAAAGGAAGACAATATGGCCCCAAGGAAGCTAATTGAAAAAACTCCCTTAAACTTTAGCAGAATCAGGATTTAATCCCTGCTGGTTTACAGAAAAGCAAAGCTACGTGGGAGAGAAGCCTTTTAAAAAAAAAATATTAGGGAACAGTTGTGATCTTGCACGTCAATTGTATTTAATTAGAAGGATTTTTTCCAGTATCTCTAGGGAATTTGGGGACATTCAGTGGGACCTTCTTTTCTGCTTGGAAACTACTTTGCCCATTGTGGGCACTAGGAGAGGGAAAAAATTGAAATAAGCTGTCTCCAATTGGAGTTGGAAATGGAACACAATGGGAGAGGGCTGAGACCCACAGGGAAGCCAGTGGCAGCACTCCCATTGACCTTAATGGGAGCTGGACCACATCCCACATGGCCTCAGAGACATTTGTAGGAGGGGGGGAACAGAGGGGGGGGGGAAAAAAAGTCTACTGTAAAACTGAAAGATGAGAATGAAGAAACACATGAATTTCAAAACTCTGTGGCTTGTGCGGGATCAGCGCCAGAACCCGCTGAAGCAAACACAAAGCCAAGGGTCAGGCTGACTTTGTTTGGCTTGGTTCTGTCTGCCTTCTTGTTTTGCAGAAAATTTTGTCAGTTCATTAGCTGCTACCCTTAGAAAATACCTGTTCATCATGCAGACAACACACGTTAGCGACACTCCTCCATTGTATGGCTAATAGAGTGGATTTTATCCAAAACTCAGAGTGGATTTTATCCAAAAATCATAGAAATTATTTCCTGTGAAGGTGCTGAGCCCCTGGCCCAGGTTGCCCAGAGAAGCTGTGGCTGCCTCATCCTTAGAAGTGTTCAAAGCCAGGTTGGATGGGGCTTGGAGCATCCTGGGCTGGTGGGAGGTGTCCCTGTGCATGGCAGGGGGGTTGGAACCAGATGATCTTTATTGTCCAAATCCAACCCATTCTGTGATTCTGTAAAAGAGGTTATTTGCATGCTTGTAGTCTTCACTAATGAAGTCCATCAGGAGCAAAACCATCACTGCCTGATTGTTCTTCAGCCAGAGGTCCCTGGGGCTGTATCCCATGGGATCAGCCAGCATCTGGGATATGCAGGGACCTGTAGGCAAGGGCTGGGGGGGTCCCACAATGCAAGAGATCTCTGTTTCTGCAAGAACAGAAGTTTCTGTCATAGACCATGGTGGTGTTCAAGCCCTGTTGTCTTGCTGGCTTTAAAGACAGCAGCAAAGTGAGGAGGATTTTTTGTTGGAGGTAAAATATTGTCTGCGTTTGAAATGCAGCTGAGGACAATCCTGATGCTGTAAAGGCATCTGCCTCACGTAGAAGAAAAGGAATGCCTGAAGGATTGCACAAAGGGGGTGAAAATGTCTTCTAAATCAACTGTTCAGGGTCAGCAAAGGCCAGAAAGCCTTTAAACTGCTATTGTCTGCTTGCCATTTTGTGAAATTATGGAAAAAAAAAATCTCCATCATTTCCTGGGTGTCCTGGGTAGGAGTGTGGGCAGCTAAAGACCATGTGAAGACAGAGACTCATCCCTGGTACCTCAATGAGCTCTGCTCCATGTCTCCTCCCTGTTTATGTCAATTCTCCAAACTACAGGAAAAAATTTCCAATTTCCAGAACTTTCAACAAATCAGGGCCCACAACCACCAGCCTTGGAGGCGACCAGGAGGATCCTTGCCCCCAGATAGCACTGGGAGAGGCAAAGGCTGAGGAAGGCAGTGCAGAAGGGTTGCTTTGCTTTTCCAGAAGAACTTGCTAAAAGCCACAACTCATCTTGGAAGGAAGGGGGATCAGATTTCAGCCTTGGATTTTAGGTACACGTTGTGACAGCCCGCGGTAGACACGCCAGGAACTTCATTCTGTAAATCACATTTCTTGCAAAGGAGGCCTCTGTGCTCAGTAGTAGTAGCATTTGTTTCTTCTTTTTCTTGGCTGCTTTGCTTGGAAGTAGTGCAAAGACTTAACCCTGGTGAGAAGGACCTGCAGAGAAATAATGGAGCTTGTGAGAGCTCTGGCTTTTGCCTTGTTAAATGAAACTCAGTCTATATAAACACCCCTGAAAAAAAAAAAACCTCAAAACCCTGGTAATGCTGCAAACACAGGATTCAGCAGCAGGCTGTTTTCATTTAGCTTTTTGGCAGTATTTTTAACAAGAGTATGTTTTTTTGTGCCTTTCAAACCAGACACATCATCTTGGATGAACTGTACTGGTAATAAAAGCATTGCAAATATCTCTATTTCTAACCCAGACTTCGCTGGAAACATCTTACAGCTTAGAGGAGAAGTGGAGCCTTTGTGTAGCAGGCGTAGCAACTCACTTAGAAGTGAGTGTGTACTAAAGCATGGTCCTGTCTTTACTTGCACTCCAGCTTTACTCACCGTTGTTCCACCTTTGGTATCGTGCCATCTTGTTCTGGGTGGCTTTTCCTTTCATCTAGCCCTACTGCAGAGACTTCAGAAGATGGTGACCTTGTGCACCTTGCCTCTTCCCTCTGAAGTGTGCCATGTGTTTAGTGTAAGAGTGTTTCCTATACACACATCTCCCCAAATTGTTTGTAGAGAAAATGCTGCTCAGTCAGGTGCTGAGAGTGAGGAAGAGCTCTGCTGTTGGGTAAAGAGATGCTGCAGTTTGGATCAAGGTCTGCTTTGAACACTTCTGAATAAATATTTTGCAAAGAAATGTGTATTTGGGGTGATGATGTTCAGCTTTAGTGGTGATCCTAAAGAAAATGGGAGTGGAGATAGTGATCATGGAAAGGGTTTGACTAGCAGAAGCACCCACTGACTTGTGGAATAGATGCCAGCAGCTCTGGTTCAAAATTCCTGCCTCTATCAGAGATACTGAGACACCCTGTGTAATCCTCTGCAAATCTGTCTAGCTCCAGACTAAGGTTAGTTAGGAATTTGTCCTCATCTGGAAAGACTCTTCAGAATGTCTCTCAATAGCTAGAAACTTCCTAGCTTCCAGCTAACTTCCTTGTCTTCTACATTTCTTTTCATTGCCAGTTGAGATTGACAGAAATTGTCCCAGTTAATCCTGAGCAGCACAGCTTCATTCATTGTGCTAAGAAATTCAGTTCTACTTTTTTTCTTCTGGTTTGTTCTGATCCCATTCTCCCAGAATGGACATTCTCACCCACCTCTGTCTGACAGCCCTTCCCAGCCTTATGCTATCAGCAAAACTCATCAACATGCTCTCATTTAGTATGCCAAAAATATTAATGAAAGTATCTAATACATTCAGCCACAAGATCAAGCTTCTGGGAGCTTTCCCCTTTGACTCCCTCTGTGCTGAAGGTTCCCCTTTCAGTTGCAGAAAATCCTTTCAGCTTCCGTAAGAATTTCCCTCTGCCCCTGGTGAAAGTGCTGCCAGAAATTCTGAACTCCAGGAGTTCTTCTGACCATAAATCTGGGGGAAGCCCTCCATGACCTGGTATGAGACTGTTTGCTGGAACAAGAGAGGCTCCTCCATCCCTGGTGCCTCCTGCCCCTGTGTCCTGCTAGTTATGGAACACCAGCTGAAGGGCAGTAGAGTTGTGCCACCAGATTTGGAATGGGCAGGGGTTTCATTTGTGTCTTATTTTGCTCTACAAAATATAAGAATGTAAGGAAGTCCCAAAAGTCTGATAATTATCAGAGTGAGTATTCTTGTAGCACAGAAATGAGAAAAATAAGAGACTATGCCTAAAAAAAATAATAATCTGAAGGCAGTCTTGGAAAAAGGTGAAGGAGGGAGTGGATGAGGAGATGATTTGGGTAAGCTGAGCTCTGCAATGCTACTGCATCTGATAGTCTCCTGAGGTGGTTAAAATATGCTGTAAGCCTCTTTGACATGCAAGCAACATTCTCCCTCCATAGCCCAAGGCCAAGCAGTGCATCTTTTTAAAATAAAGACAATCAGAAAATACAGAACTCTTGAAACTGGAGCTGTCTTGAAGCCCAAGCATATTTATTTGTTATCAGCCTTAATCATGAAGAGTTAGTGTGAAATGATTGTGTGAAGTGTGAAAATAAATTGCCTCTTTCACAAAAATGTTGGGTTTCTGAGAATCATAGTCAGTGGGGTGCTTGTCTCACCAAGAGCCTTGCTGGAAAGGCTTACTGGCTCTGAGGACATGTCCCCAGGCAGCTGCTTGCTCCCAAGGCAGATTTTTGCCATGAAAACATGGAATCTGCACAGAGGAACCTCTCTCTGAGGATGCCAATGGCTCTGTGCATCCCAGAAGCTGGAAACACAAGGCCACTTGACTGTGGTGGTGACCACTGACCAAGTCATTGTCTCCCAACTCATTGCCTGTTCCTCTGCAGAAAACCAGAAACCTTGCTGTGCCCAAAGCATTGCCTTCTTCACCTCTGTCATCCTTCACCCAGCAAAGCAAAGAGCTCCAGATGTTTCTGCCTCTCAGCCTCTTGCAGGATGCTGGAGCATCCCAACCTGCAGAAGAAGTCTGAGGTGCAGCACTGTCCTTGTTGGTCATTGATTCCTCCCCATGCAGTGAGGGTTGCAGGGAGTTAACCTCATCCTCTGCTCTCACCTGGGAGTTACAACCCAGGCTCTTTGCACAAACTCTGCTCACACAGCAGGGAGAACTGTCAAGCTGGAACATGCCAGAGAGACACCAGGACATGCCTCTTGGAAGGGTTCTTGGCCTCCCCCTTCCCTTGCTGTAGCCTTCAAAAGTGGAATGCAAAACAACAACCAGGTAGAGTCTTGTTTATTTTCAATTTTTCAGTGCCAAACACAACAAGCCTGCCCCATGCTGCGACGTGGGGACAGTCACAGCAGCAGCCTGCTTGCAGTGCACATTCCTTCTGGTGGCTTTTTTGCAGTTTGGGGATGTGCTGGCAACTGCAGAACCGTCTCCTGCTTTGGTTTTGTGCTGCTGTTGGAGTTAAAAGTGTTTGGTGTAACATGGGAGATGGTGCCCAGGCTCTTCTGAGTGAGATGTGGTGGTCTCAGCATGTCCCAAGAACTTCTGAGACCCAATGTCATCCCAAGAGGAGGTGTTGGTGCTACTGTGTGTTTGCTTCCATAACCCATTTGCTGTGAACCACTTCTCTCCTCTAGCCTGCTGGGGTATTTAATTGAAAAAAAAAACAACCCAAAACAACAACAAAAAAAATAAAAGTATTGTCACAGTAGGGCTATTGGTTTGTAACCACAGAGGTAGATGGTCCATACCCCAGAACACAGGGATAACCTAAGAACAGGGAGTGTTTAAGGAGTGCTTGGTGGTGGGAACTTGCTCCCCATCCCCCTCCCCTCTGTGGTGTGTGTGTGTGTGTGTGTGGCTGTGCTTGGCCCTGGGACAGTGCCCTTGGCTGGAATGTGGGGACCAAAAAGGATATGAGGGAACAGGAGCCACCTGGGGCTTAGACTGGATAGTTGAAAGGATTTCTCCCCCAAAAGGGCCCTGGAAGAGGCTTCCCAGGGCAGTGGTGGAGTCCCCATCCCTGGAGGCAATCAAAAGCTGTGGAGATGCTGAGGGACATGGTTTAGGGGTGGCCTTGGCAGTGCTGGGTTAATGGTTTGCACATGATCTTAAAGCTTTTTTCCAACCTAAATGGTTCTCTGATTTTTTGTGCTGTTCCTGCTGTTGGTCATACAGCCCAGCTGGTGGGTGCTGGAAGGATGCTCCTGTAACACTGACCCTGCTTTATTTTATTTCAAAGGTTAAACTGGTCCAAAATTAAAGATTGGTTAACCAACCTTCACTTAGGTTACTGAGGAAATTCCTGTCTAAATTTACACTGAGTTTACTGGCTATTCCACAAAAACTCTTCCCCTACAGAATGTGCATCACCCCGTGCTTCTCCATGAAGAGAAACCATTAGTGCCAGGGTACTGGTGTAGGGGAAGGGCTCTTTAATGAAGCAAAGTTATAATGAGGTTCTGTGGCTGAAAGCTGAAGCTGAAGAATTCAGACCAGTAATAAGGTGTGCATTCTTGGCCACTGGAGAATTTAATATCTGAAACAATTTGCCTTGGGACATGATGAATTCTCTCTTTGAAAACTTAAATTAAGATGGGGTTATTTTTTTTTCCCCAAACAATCTGGTTCAACCAGAAGTTATGGTCTTGATGCTGGAGGTACTGGGAGCAAGTATATGACCCAGGGGATACAAGATTTCAGACCAGACCCTGCAAGTCTCCACTTGGGTGAAATAAAATATTTTGAATGTTATATTAAAACGTTGCTTACACTTGTGTTTTGAATCTTAACACAAGCTCCTCTGCATGAAGAGGGGAAAATTGAGAACAAATTACATTGTTTCTTCTCTGATAGAGTTTTAATTTTATTTTTGCCTTCTCCAATAATTTTTCACATCATCTATATTTGACCTAAAAATTATCAGATCACCTTTGTAAAGCTTCTTGAGCTCTTTCCTTGTCCTGGGGAATGGGTTACTGCCTGCCTGCTGGAATACCAGCACTAGGGGATAATTGACCAGGAAATACCCCAGGCCAGGTACTGAACTGCACAGCAGTCCTCTTTCTACTCATTTTCCTGCAAAAACAATCCATGTGCTTAGATATTTAAGGAATGCAAAATAAATTGGTGTTGGTAGTGACTTGGAGCTATTAAGTATATTTTTCTACTCTTCCCTTAGTGTGCTGCTGCATGGAGGGGATTTTGACAAAAGCCCCTGTGTCTGGAAGGCACAGACCTCCCTGCCTGGAACAGGGCTGCTCCTTCTTTTCCTGATCCCTTCTAGAAGAGCTGGAGCTGGGATCCAGTGACATCTAAACCACTGCTACCTGCTCCAGTGGTCTCTCCATCCATCTCATCCTGCAGATGAGCTGAGAGCGGCATGGGCAGGGAAATGTTCACTACACTGCTGGAAATACCTTGGCTGGCAGCAGCTACCAAGCCTGTTCTGAACAGTTAGCAACAGGGTTTTTGATGGCAAAGAAGAAAAAAGGGAGTAAGAGGAGGGCATTTTTTTGAAAGAGTCCCATAGAAGCATCCCCTGAAATCAAAGTGGAATTTACTCTTTCAGCATTGCATAGATCTAATTAATTAATCCAGTAATCATCATCTAGAGGAACCCTTGTATTTCAGCTGTTTCTGTGCAAGCACATTAAAGAAAAAGAAAGGACTGTTTATGAGGTCTATTTGTCTTTTTTTGTTATTAATGGTAGTGGTGAATAAATGTATACAGGGGATCCCTGCCCATGTTGGGGGGTTGGAACTAAATGGTCTTTAAGGATCCTCCCAACTCAAATCGCTCTGTGAGTCTATAATGGCCAAATTCACTTATGTTGTATATGAATAATTGGTCTTGTCATAATATTCTGGAATTAGTAGGTAAAAAAGGAAGTGCTTTTTGGGGAAATCAATGTAATGATTGCAGCATGTCCCATGATTTCACACTTAAATTGATCCAGTCAGGTGGTTTGGTTAGACCTCAGTCAGACTCCCTCTCTTGTGCTTTAAAAATCATTGTAATACACATTGCTATTTATTTTAACTTGGTAACTGTGAACAGAGCAAGGCTAAAGGAGAACCAAATTACCTTCATGTGCAGGTCTTGTGAAAAGCAGGGAGTATACAAGGGATAGAACACCAGAAAAGGATTCTTTAATTTAGTATCATGCTAAAACCTTGATCCATCCTTTTTGTCAATAAATTCTTCATTGAGCATAATGCACCTTCACAAATTTGTATTACTTTTTCAAGCTTATTAGCTATGGAAGCCAATGGGAAAATTCACACTTTCATTAAAAAAAAAAAAAAAAAAAAAAAAAAAAAAAAAAAAAAAAAAAAAGCTTGGATAAAAATAGATTTACCAACAAGAATTTTCATTTCTGAAGGAAAACATTTTACAGAAGAGTGAGTTTTGGAGAGAATTGCGTATGTTTATCTCCAGTGTGTTTATTGAAAAATATTTTCCTTAGAGAAATTCCCTTTACTGGCAGTGAAGCTCAGACCTGAAAAGCTCTGCTGAGTTGTCATCTGGCAGCTGGGAAGGTTCTGAAGTTTTTCTGCCTTGGTGTCAGGGAGGGATGTGCAGGGTGGCATTTGAAGGCTGTAGCTCTCCTATCTACTACATGGGGCAGAATTCTCTCTAGTCAGGCAAGGCAGAGAGATTTATAGAAGGCATTTCAAAGCAGACAATTGAGAGCAATGTGTAGGTACTTTTTATTGGGCTGATGTTCCTTTATTGGCCTGAGACATAAAGTGCATTTTGAAATGCTTCATGCTGTTTGGTCAGTCAGTTATTTAATGGAACAAACAGTTAATCTGCTGGCTCTGCTCCTCAAGCTTGTACTCTGCTCTAGAGGAAATGTTTCTGCTGACAAATTCACAGGGGTTTCTCATGTTGCTGCCATGGTCTGGCACATTTCTTCACGGAAAAAAGGAAAATCTTGTATCAAAAGGAGAACAGTCACCTAAGGAGGAACTGTGTAAAAAGGATGACTATTCTGGGTGCACTTTCCATCAGAAGTAGAAACTCATCCTTGGGCTTAAATCTTAAAAAATTTTATTGCCTTCATGTAAAAAGAAAAAGAATCATCTCATTAGCCAAAGGACATGATAAGCTCCTGAAATATGTAAAATATGTAATATGACAGCTATGCATTTGTAGGTCTCGTAGAGTAGAGCTGCAACCAAACAATCAAACACTCCCAGTGTCAAAAAACACTCCCAGCAGATTTAGCACATGTGCAATGGTCAGAAACTCTCAACAAGGACAAATCTGAGGGTATTGCCAACTTGCTGCTTATACCTTTTTCTTGCTGTTAATTCAGGATGCAGAGGCCTGGCTGGATACATGCAAACATGGTGTGAGAGCCCATATATCTCAAAGAGTTTATAGTGTTCCCAGGAGAGGAGGTGTGACAGAGCAGACCCCAGGTCATATCCAGACATCTTGGCCTGGTTGTAAAAAGGATTTGAGACCGAAGCTTTTTTTTTTCCCTGTATGTATTATTAACTAAAGGTGCCATTAGCATACAAGTATTTCCTCTTTCAATGACAGGATTCCCCATTTCAGGTTGTAGTTAAGCAGGTCATAAAATATCCATGTCTTAACTAGCAGGCAGTGCTGACATGGGAAGGATGTACAACCAGCCCTTGCCCTGAGAATGGAAAATCCAGGGAGCTTAAATGTATGAAAGTGATGCCCAGCCCCTATGCAGAAATAATTCTGCTTATCTGGGAGCCCCTCTGCAGGGTGGGTGAATTGAAGTCAAATATTCCACTTGAAAAGACAATTATGTGTCCTTCACTTCCTCGAGCCCCTCGAAAGCCAAACAGTGCTATCTAATCTAAACCACCTCAGCTCTTCTCCATCCCCTCAGACACATGCTGTGCATTACATTTCTGCAGAAAATCATTGCAGGCTGGGTCAGTAATCCCTTTGAAGTTCTTGGGAGCTTATCTGTGCTCCAGCAAGCAAGGGTGTGCCTCCCAGCCAGCTTGCAGGCGACCCTAAAGCAGAAATTTATCCCAGAGGCCACAGGTGCCTCTATGGGATTATTTTATTTTTTTTTCCCTGAGTATCAAGAAATCTGCAGAACCAGGAGCTGCACCTTGTGCTTCTCACTTGGCCTGAGGGAGGTGCTGCTGACAGTTGGGAGGCTGTGGCAGTAGAACCATTTTCCAGCTTTTGTGGTTACCAGGAAAAGGGGTGGGAATGGTGATGAATGGGGCAGCCTGGGGGTAGGGGCAAGGGGAGAGGGGCCCAGACACCCCCTGGAGAAAGGGAAGAGGGCTGAGCAGGAAAGGTTCATGCTGGTGGGTGCCCCTGGGGGTTATGGTGCTCTGAAACACCAGGATTTGCCAAAATTTGGTGGGGAGCAAGCCAGATGCCTCTCTCCTGTCTCTGTCTGTTCAGTTGTACCCAAAGGCAGCTATCACCATTTTCAGGGTTTTCTTGAAGCTTCTTTTTTCTTTTGACTAGACCCATAAGACACTGTGATGTGTCCCATACCACCTCCTAACTCCCAGCAACACAAACACAAAAAACCAATCCAAAAAACCAAATAACCAAACAGAAATAGTCTTGACATTAATCCTGAGATGAAAATGGCTGAGCAAGTCCTTATGTTGATTTAAGGCTGTTCTTGTTACATTCTTGAAACTACTGAGGTTATCTGGCAATCCATCTGAATTGCAGCTCCAGGCATTTTGGGCTGATTTTCGATTGTGCGGTGTTTAACCATTCTTTTGCCTCCTTCTGCCTCCTGGAATATGTGGAAAAACACCCATCAGGTTGGAAAAATGGAGACAGAGGATTAGTGTGGAAGAGAAATCTAAGGGAGGGGGGATGAGACTTCAGCCTCAGCTGGAAGGGGACAGTTTGGGTAGAGGAGGTTGGGTCCAGCGATGCTCTTTCTCTTTATTTTCTGAACATCTGGGGGGAGTGCAGGTTTCTAGATGTTTAGCAGGGCTGGCAGTGGGTTTATTTATTTATTCACAAGATATGTACCATGCTCCTGACTGCCTTGCCCATCCCCCTGGCTGGGTAGGGAGAGGCAACTCAAGCTCCCTGGGAGAGGAGGAGGAGGTGGCCATGGCCTGGAGGCTGCTGCTTCTTCTCCAGTAAGTGTCCTCACACCCTTGGGACCACCAGCATCTGGGGCTTAAGATGTCTGGAAAGCTGGATGTGAGCTGGAAATGTGCACTCACGGCCCTTAAGGGTCAAAACTGTAGCCTGGGCTGTGCCAAAAGCAGCGTGGGCAGCAGGTTGAGGGGGGAGGTTCTGCATCTCTGCTCTGATGAGATCCATCTGGGGGACTGTGTCCAGCACAGGAGAGACTTGGGGATGTTGGGAGTAGGTCCAGAGGAAGCTACAGAAATGATCTGAGAGGTGGAATTCCTGTTGTGAAGACAAGCTGAGACAGTTGGGGTTGCTCAGCCTGGGAAGACCTTATAGGGGCCTTTCAATGCCTACTGATGGAGATAAACTTCATAGCAGAGCCTGTTGCAATAGGACAAGAGGTGATGGTTTTAAGCTAGAAGACAGCAGGTTTAGATTAGATGTAAGGAAGACATTTTGTAGGATAAGGGTGGTGAACCACTGGCACAGGTTGGCCAGAGAGGTGGTTGATGCTCCATCCCTGGAAACATCCAAGGTTGGGTTAGATGGGGCTCTGGGCAACCTGATTGAGTTGAAGGTGTCCCTGCCAACTGCTGAAGGGTTGGACTAGGTGACCTTTAAGGGTCTCTTCTGACCCAATCCAGTCTGTGATTGTATGAGTCTAACGTGGACACATGGATCTTGGAAGACTTTTTTTTCCTCTGAGGTGAATTTCCTTCTGCCCCCATTCTCTCGTTTAAGAACTCCAAATGAGTGACACATTTGTCAGATTTTTGGATGCAAGGCATGAGGAGAAATTTTCCCCTGGGCCTGTTTGGTGATCTTCTTGGCATCCATGAAAAGGAAGGATCAGTACTAAACCCTGGATGTGACATATCCAAGGACCAGACACATTTTCCACAAAGCAACTGGATATCTTCAGCTAGATGGAATCACAGCATGATTTTCCTTCCGGATCTTTTACAAGTAATTTACTGAGGAGGATGGGGTTAACTCCACTTTTTTTTTCATATCCCTTTGGAAAATATTCTGGGTCTGCTCCTTAACCCCCAAACCAGCAGAAACCTGGGTATTGCCACACCATGTCCTGTCTCTTCATGACAGTTTTAGTGGGAATTTTCTTTCCCTCCTTCAGCTTCTTATCCATTTTCTCCCTTCTTCTCCCCAAACCAGGGAACCCATAGACCCCTGGCCCCATGGTGGAACATGAGGAGACCAATCCCTTGGAGTCACTGGTGTCTGTTTGCAGAGACAAACTGTTAAACTGTGCTATCTTTTTATCTGTAAATGATGTTTTTCATGTACAAATGCAGCTCCTTTACTTTTAGCTCCATTTTTCACCTCTTGCTTCCCCCCCTCTTTGCTCTGCACTGGAGATCACAGTAGTTTCTGTTTAAAATGTTTCAGCTTCTCTGTTTTCCAGAGTTTAATTGGGAGCCTGTTGTTACACGCTGAGCAGGGTGGGTCTGCTGATGCCTTTTTATTATTTTTTTTTTCCTTTTTTTTTTTTTTTCCTTCAGAAAACAGATTGCTGAATGCAAAGCTTCAGGGAATAAAGTTTACAGGAGAGAAATTGCCTGGTATGTTTTTTACCATGGAGCTACCTTGAAAATTATATACCAAATTTCACCCTTTGCTTGCCACAAAAAACCTCTTATTAGTGCTTAGGCTTTCTGTAGCTGAGCATTCAATGTTTCTCCAGTTCCAGACTTCTCACTCCTCCTCCTCTGTGGTGAAAAGGAAACTCATTGCTCTTACTTGCATGTAATGAGGCTGAATGTGCCAGTAAAAATGGGAGCCTTGTTTAAAAAAGCTTCTTTGGGGAGATTTATCAGCTGTCACTGAGCACCATGACTGCTCTTTTCGAAGGACATGTAATATTCTGGGACCCATCCAGCCCTGGGAGGTGAGGAGAGGAGATGGCTTGTAGGAGACCCATCTCTTGTTAGCCATCTGTGGAGACACCCATGGGACAAGGTCTGGCAGGTTGCCCACCCATGCCCAGAGTGAGGAGAGATGTGCAGGACAGGGGACAGCACAGCAGCCACCCTGCCCTCCTGCACACCCCACTTCTTCACAGGAAACATCATGGGGGATCTGCTGGATGGTTTGGTTTGGTGGATTTTTTTGGTTTTTTTTTTTTTTTGGCCTATGTTTATGCTCTTAGGACCTGATCTTCCCAAACTGCCAAGGGCCAGGGCTTCTTCTTGTGCTCAGCCAGCTGGAAGGCAGCTCTGAGCAAGTTCCCCAAGCACTCAGCGCTCACTCATCACTTCACAGCCCAGAGGAAAGTGTCTGCTTGCTGCAAGGTGGGATGAGCCCTGTGCCATCAGCATCTGGTCCAACCCATCCCACCTGGGATGTCTGAGCTGGGATGCAGCCATCACCTTTCCAGGGCAGGTTGCCTCAGCCTCTGAGCTTTTGTGCAGCTTGCTCTTAGGCTTTGCTTTCTGGATTAGTTCAGCCTGAATGAGTCCAGAACTTTATAAACCTTCTTTATAACATTGCTCTTGCCCCAAACACTCTTGTTACCTCCTCACCAAGAGCAAAGAGGAAGGGGGGGGTATCAGATAATCAAGTCCTGTTGGCTCCACAAGGTTGGCTCCTTGGCAAACAACAGCAGTGCTACCTCTAGCCATCATTTACAAGCAGAAGATGGATTTCTGCACCTCCACACACGACCTTGCTGTGTTCCTCCCACTAGAGGACAGTAGCTGGTGTGCAAAGCCATCGGTAGCATTTTACAGCAGAAGCAAGAATAAAACAGCCCTACCCTTCCTGTAGAAACATGTTCCTTTCTAGTGGTTTTCACATAATGACTCCCAGTGAATATTTAACTAAGTCTCCCCTGTAATCAAGTTTCTGGCCTCCTAACTTGTATCCACAATGTAAAACATTTTCTGAGCCATGGTGTTAGCATCCCTGGTAGTCTCTGGCAGTATCTGTTGCTCTCCTCAGTTGACATCAAGAGACATGATTGTTGCTATTCTCATCCAGCCATCACCAATACAGCCTTTGCTACCATTTAGGAGATGGGAAAGATCTTAGGACCTCAACTTAGCCATCTAATTAAAAAGCAGCTCTGTATTCATACATAGATAAATATTCTTTGCTCTGTGTATGAATATTCAGTAGTCCAAGTCTAGATTTCATGCAGACTGAGCTTCCCTGTAGCCCCCCCCCCTCTAAAATACAGAAAGATAAAAAAGAAAAGTGTGTTTCTGGGTCTGTGTCAGCAGGGAAAAGAGGATGGTTTGGGTCTGTGTGGTGACTTCAGGAATTTTTCCATGATAAATTTAAGACTTAGCTAGCACTGGGCCAGGCTGCCCAAGGGCAGTGGTGTAGTCTCCATCCCTGGAGGGATTTAAAAGCCATGTAGATGTAGTGCTGAGGGACATGGCTTAGTGGTGGCCTTGGCAGGTTTACATTTGTATTTCTTAAAGGTCTTTTTCAACCTAGATGCTTCTATGGATGCTTCTAACCTTTATGCTTCTATGAATTTTGTTTAAGGAACACCATGTGCTTATATCAAGTAGCAAACCCCTATTTGCATTTGAGCTTCACCTGCCTGACCATTACCTTTTCTATCCCATTTTTGGACTGCAGGTGGTGAAGGCAGTAACAGAGTTAACAAACAAGGGCTGCTGAACCTCGGGGCACCTCAGTTTACATGGAGGCTTTCTTGGGCAGGTCACTGGCTTCCCTCCAAGGCAATCCAGTTTCTCAAGTGAAATTGTGGGTATCTGAATGACCTGGCAAAGTAGAGGAGGAGGAGGTTACCTTACAGTGGGGACTGGAGCTGATAAAAGACATAGCTTTGACAGACAGACAGGAAGAAGAAAATTCCTGTGGAAGCTACAGTAGGAGGCAGAGAAGTAAAATCATGTGCAAAGGATGGGGAGAGAAGAAAGATTATGAACCACTTGGGGAATGCTGACTTAGAGATGTTTGAGGGATGAGAAGAATGAAGCAGGGAAACAGTTGTAGGCATTTAGTTTGCCATTACCCAGGGCTGTGGGGAGCGAAATATGGCATTTATTTAATTTTCTTTTTTTTTCTTTTAACTGCTCCAGAGTGAGTGTGCCTGTTTGTGTCTGCAGCTGGGCCTCTGAAAGAAAGATCTGGAAACAGGGAGCTTGGCACTGTAGTGAGGGATGTGGGAAGCAGGAGGGGTCTGCAGGGATTTGGTGGTGTGGGAGGGCTGGGCCAGAGGACCCTGCCCTGAAAGAACAGAATGCCTACACTGTGGAGCCCTGCCATGGAGTTTTCTGCCTCTTTCCAGGGTTTCAGCTGTAACATGAACCCAGGGGGAAGCCTGACTTCACACCTTCTGCTCTGAGCTTGCTGAACCCTGTGGTGTCACCAGAGAAGAATCTGATCTGATGTAACGTTGCATGGGAGGCTGCCACAACCACCAGTTGGTCTTGTTAGACAACAGAGCTTCAGTAAAACAACCCAGTGTGTATTGATCAGCTGGAAAGAGAAATAAGAAGTGCACGGGCCTGCCTGCCTGCCAAATATATCCGAGATCCGTAAGAGAAAGACAAATTGTCTTCGCAGCCTTTGTCTTCTCATTTTTATAAGTCTGGCTCTGTCTTGCTGTGCCCTGCTCAGCACTGAAAAGGGGTTTATTCAGATGGTTTCTCTGAGGCCTGCTTTAGGGGAGCTCACTAGTAAAACATAGTTGTCAATGCGTGCTTCTTTCCAGTCTTTCAGGGAAGATACTGTTCCCCAGGAGGCAGAGGTGCTCTCCCAGGACAGCATGTGACAAATTCCTTAGGGGAGAATACATAATAAATGGAGGATTTTCTTTTATTTTGGTTATTTAGTATTCAATATTTGCATTATGGAAAGTGCCTGGAGGTTCCAGCTGAGATCAGTGTCCTATTGTTCTAAGCCATGCATAAAAACATAGTCAGAGATGAGGAGCTTACCATCTAAATAGATGAACTGGATAAAGGGTGGGAGACAGGAAGCATCTATTATTCTCATTTCATAGCTGGAGAGCTTGGACACAGACAAATTAAGTTGCCTTTCCCAGGATTGTGTAGGAAAGCCAATGTGGAAAGGCAGAAAGCATCAAATGTCCAGCCTCCCAGTGTAATGCCCTGCTCATAACACACCACATTTCCTGTTTAAGTAGATCTTGCAACAGTGTAATAATAAAAACAAGTATTTTTTTGAATCTTTTTTCCTTAAGTTGAACAAAAATAAGAGGAGTATCAGAAAGGTTACATGGCTACAAGGCATAACAGTCTGGAAAGAGTGCTAATACACAAAATGCCAATACAAGGCATTGACATGATAGTAGTAAAAATAAATCTCTTTTTCCCAGCTGCTTGGCCTTACTGCCTGGAGAAATACCTCTTAGAGGAGTCTGCTGTGCATAATGCAGAGAGAGATGAAAAAATGATAGGTAAAAAGAATTCATAGAATCATAGAATCATAGAGTTGGCTGGGTTGGGAGGGACCTCAGAGATCATCAAGTCCAACCCTTGACCCACCGCTGCGGTTGCTAGACTATGGCACTAAGTGCCACATCCAGTCTCTTTTTAAGTATCTCCAGGGACGGAGAATCCACTACTTCACTGGGCAGCCCATTCCAATGCTTGATCACCCTCTCGGTAAAGAAATTCTTTCTAATATCTAACCTAAACTTCCCCTGGCACAACTTAAGACTGTGTCCTCTTGTCTTGTTGAAAGTCGTCTGGGAAAAGAGACCAACCCCCACTTGGCTACAACCTCCTTTCAGGTAGTTGTAGAGAGTGATGAGGTCTCCCCTGAGCTGCCTCTTCTTCAGGCTGAACACCCCCAGCTCCCTCAGCCTCTCTTCATAGGGTCTGTGCTCGAGTCCTTTCACCAGCCTGGTTGCCCTCCTTTGGACCTGCTCCAGCACCTCAATCTCCTTCCTGAGCTGAGGGGCCCAGAACTGGACACAGTACTCGAGGTGTGGCCTCACCAGTGCTGAGTACAGGGGCAGAATCCCTTCCCTGGACCTGCTGGCCACGCTGTTCCTGAGCCAGGCCAGGATGCCATTGACCTTCTTGGCCACCTGGGCACACTGCTGGCTCATGTTAATTGATTTGCCACAATCTGTAGCTTAACCAAAAAGAGGGGTTTTTTTTTGTTGATGAACTATCCCTTTATGGGCTGGGAACTGCAGCCCCCTCCTCATTTGATAAATTTTGTTGCAAAAGAACTTCATAGACCATCTACTTCACACTTTTATGGGTAATTATTTGATCTACTCTCATGAACATAAATACTTACCTCAGTGTTTCAGCTTAACAGCATCTTGAAGTAATACACAGCAAGGAGTACACAGGGATGCATGTCTCTCAAGCAGCATTTTTTATGTTAGAAAGGTTTATATGAATATGAAGTGACTCTTCCCTAAGATACAGACAAATATCAGGAGCAACTTTGCCTATCTTTGAAAAGAAAAACATTTTCAGAAGTGGGTTCCTATGGTTTTGTTTCTTTGGCACTCTAAAAAAAAAGTTCAAAGCTGCCAGGGAAGGGAGCCATAAATACTTTGGAAACCAGGTAAACATTTTAGCTGCCAGAGTTTGGGTTTAGGCACTTAGCTTTAGAAGAACTTAAAAAAAAAATCGGATTTTGGAGAAGTATTTAATTCTATCTAGCGTGGTCAAGCAAAAATTTTGGACAGGACAGTTTGAATAACAGGGAAGAAATTTTGCTTCCCATTGTGGAGAAGCTAAACCTTCAGCAATGAATGTGGCTGAATTAGGATCTAGAGGATCTCACCCCAGCGTTCTTTAAAAATGCAATGTCTCAGGTTTCTTTAATTTTTTTCTTCTTTTTATAGGTTTATTTAATTTTCTGTTTCATATTCCTGTTTTCATCAGCTGGATAGAAATGTGACACATTTGCAGGTCCACCACCTGGAGAATAGACCAGTTCTGAAGCATTTGCTTCCCTCCCATCCCTGTGGCCTTCCTTGCCATCTGCCTGCAATGTGGCAGGAGCTGGGGCTGGTTCCTTTCTGAACTCCCATGGAGGACCCAGGCTCTCTGGAGCCTTGACTACACTCATATCCCCAGCACTTGAAAGAAATGTCAGAAACTCAGTAAGGAGCAGAAATGAGGACTGCTCAGAAGCTCTGGTATGTTTTTTTTTCTATGGTGACTTTCCCCACACTACTCCAAGGCATTGGTTGCTTATCTCACCTCATCTGTCCACAGACACAAACTCTTTGTCTTCTGCTTCACCTTCTCCTCTCATCCCTAAAAGCCCTTGAAGTTTGGGCTTTTGCTGATCCACGAGCCAGCCCAGGAGCAGCCTGAAGCCTTAGGTGCATCTTCCCATCTTCACCTTACTCTGCCAGGTAGCAGAGATGCCAGGTGGGGATGAATTCACCTCCTCACCTCTGCCAGCTCCAAGATCGAGTTTTGGCTGAGTCCAACTGTGCCTCCCCTGCAGCTGGAGCCCCTGGCTTGTCCCCTGCCCCTGGTGAACATTAACTGTGCAGAGCAGGGGGACCAGGGTCCAGCTGACAGCAGTGACAAAGAGCTGCCAGGGCTGAAAGATTCAATTTAACTGTCTTTCTCCTCCCCCCCTTCCATAAGTGAGGAGGGGGGGGGGGGAGGGGGGGGGAGAAAGGACTGCTCCTGCTTTTGAAACTTGAAGGGCAAAGGAGCATTGGTGTCCTCATTTTCCTTCCTCCCTATTGATGTATCATTGCCAGGATGAAAAAGGAGGTCTCAAGAGCTTTTGAAAAAATGGGTGACTACTCAAGACATTTTATAAAAGAGGAAGAATGGGGAAGAAAATAGGACTCAGTAGGGGGTAGAAGGAGCCTGAATGTGTGCCTTGTCTGTCTTTTCTTTCCCTTGAAACCTGGAGCTGTTGTTCCTATTTCAGTTCAAACTGTCACCTTTAGTTGGTGATGGCTTTACTGCCCTTGCTCCTGAACCTCAACAGATTGGGGCTTATTTACCTATTCACACTCCACTGTGGAACCTCATTAATAGGCTTATTAGCCACCCCATTCACGTGCTGGAGGGCTCACAGAAAAGATCCCAGCCACTTTGAGAGGAGGAGGAAAAAAACTGTAAAGAGATTATGCTCTCATTCAGCAGCCTGACTGCTCTGAAAGGCTCCCTGGGCCCACTGAGATCTCTTGAAGCCTAAATATGATGACAGAATTGATCCCCCCAGCTCCCCCTCACGTCCCTTTTAATTCCAAAAATGCTTCTGCTTTCCTCAGATTGAGGAGTCGGGCTGTTGTGGGCCACTTTAGGAGAATGTGACTCATTTAAGAGAAAAGGCTGCTATTGATAGACTGCTATCTTTTCATCCCCCCCATAAAAGAATAAATTCTGACAAGTGCTTCCAGAAATAGGTGTTCTGATTTGTCTTTTTTTTTTTTAGTGGAATGCTTCCTTTTCTTTCAGAGTATGCAAAGATATAAGATGAATGGGGAAAGGTATTGCAGCTTCCTGTGTCAGACAATAATTTATGTGAGAATGCATTAACAATGTTTTCAATGGGCAATGGACATGCCCAGAGCTGGGAAAATTGGATCTTGACTGTGACATCTCAGCTTCTCAATTAGAACATTCAGATGTCTGTTGCTTTAGGAACAAGAACAACAAAACCCCATAAACCTGTGTTTCTAATCAATTACAAATTTGCCTGCCATCCATCCTAAAGCCTCCATAGTGCTGGTGATGGTGGGAAAGTACTTTCTGGGAGGTCAGTGCATATTCCATGGAAAAGTTGTTTTCAAGTTCTTGGTGTCTGGAAGCATGTAAAGAAGGAGTTATGCTGTGCTACCGCAGTCCTTGAAAATCCCCTTGATCAGTATTGCACACAGCATATAAAATGTATATACAGTAAGGCTCTGCTTAAATAAAGTAACATTAAATTGATCAAGGCTGATTTAATTTGAGGCAACCCCCACTTACCGATTTTGTTGTCAAGCTGATTCTACACAGCAAGCATTCCATGGACTGTATGGGAGCAACCTTTTAGGTGATGGTAGCTAAAGCAAATGTTTCATTAAGCGAGTGGCAGGTTAAGTTAGACCGAATTTTGCATACCAATACGGTGCAGTTTGAAATCTGTGTCTAGGCAAATGACGTTTGCATAACTAGTTGACAACTTTCCCTGTCTGGGCATTACCCAGAGTTATTAAAGGCACACAGTCAGACAAATTCACGGGGCAGCTGCATAAAGAGTTTGCACTGGAAAGCTCCTAAACCCAAAGTGGTTTTTTTTTGTTTGTTTGTTTGGGGTTTTTTTTGTTTTTTTTGTTTGTTGTTTTTTTTTTTTTTGTTTTTTGTTTTTTTGTTTTTGTTTTTTGTTTTTGTTTTTGTTTTGTTTTGTTTTTGTTTTGTTTTAGTGGGTGTCACCAAATCATCCTTTCGAGCTGGAAGAAGCCACAGCTCAGCCATGGCTTTTGAGCCAAAACTTCTGGAAAGGTTGGTGGGGAAAATTTGCTGAGCTTAGGTACCATTCTTGTGTGGGGATTTCGATGCCGCTCTGCATCACTCTCTGGGTGGAGCAACCGCCTGGGCCCAGGCAGCACCACGCCGGGTTTTTTCCTTTCTAACTCCTTGAAAAAATTTTACTGACCCAACCCAAGCAGAGCCGTGCGGGGTGAACCCCCCTCCATCCCTATCATCCGTGCGGGATGCGCTTCCCCGCTCCCTGGGGATGCACGGGACGGGATCGGGGGGTCCCGCTACCCTCTCCCCGCTTCGGTTCTGCTGACACACACCCGGATCCCCGCCGGGAAAGTAACCCAGGGGACCGGGTGAGCGCAGCCCATGTGCGGGACCGAGACGGCGGTTGCGGGACAGGGTGCTGCTGGATCGGGTGCAGCCCGCCCCGGGCCGGGCTGCGGGGGAAGGGGCTGTGGAGCCGCGGCAGCCGCGATTGGCAGAGCCGAGCAGCACCGTCCAGGAAACGGCTCGGGTTGCATTGGGGGGAGTGACCAGGGGAGGGAGGAAGGGAGCCGGAGGAGTGCGCCGAAAGAGGAAAAGCGAGGAGACAGAGAGGGGGGGGAAAAAAAAAAAAAAAAAAAAAAAAAAAAAAAAAAAAAAAAAAAAAAAGCCAAACCCAAAACCCACCCACCAGAGGGGGGGTTGTCGGCTCGACAAAGCTGCGGCGGCTCGGGGAGGGCGGCTGGATGGAGCGGAGCGGCAGCCGCGGCGATGCCGGGGCGGGGGAGGAGGCTGCTGGCGCCGGGCACGGCGGGCTCGCCCCTCTGAGGCGGTAGCGGCTGCAGCCCAGCCAGGGGACGGGACGCCGAACCGACTCCTGCCTCTCCACCCTTCCTCCCTCCTGCTTTCCCCCCCTCCCCTCCCTCAACCCCACTCCGCCCCGTCCCCTCTCCAAGCCTCGTCCCCCGGGGGATGCGCCCCGCTGAGGGCTTGGGTTTTTGGGCTTGTGCTCGGGTTTGCCAGCCCGCCCCGCCGGGGCTGCCCGCTGAGTGACCGCGGCTGCCCAGGAGTTCCTGCCCGTCCCGGGGAGCCGCCGCTCGGAACCGGCTTCGGTTGAGGAGGAGCGGAACCTTCCCGCCGAGCTTTCTCGCTGCAGGTAATGAATGGCACCGGGCTGGGCTGGAGAGGGGAGGAGGGGAACGCGGCAACGCTTTTAAAAATAAAAGCCAAGTGGTTGGAAAGTGGAGGAGGGTTGGGGGTGCCGGAGCTTTCCCCGGCAGCTGAGGCGGGCTGCGGATCGGGCTTTCCGTACCTTCACCGCCTCCGCGGGGCTCAGCTCACCGGTTCTCCCGGCTGTCGGCTACAAGGGGGACTTTGGGGACGTTTTCCAGCGGTGACATCAGGACGGGCAGCCCGGGGAGGTTCGGTCTCCCCCCGGTTAAGGGAACGGCAACGCCTCGACGGGCCGCCCGCTGGACCGGGAGCTCCCGGCTCCCTCCCCCAGCCGTGCCCACCTGGTGCTCGGAGGCGAAGGGTCGGTGGCACAGAGCTGCCCCCGCCTGAGATAACCGGGGAAAGAAATCTTCAATGAAATATAGATTTAAATGCAAAACTGCCCGTTCAAACAGGGACCCATTTGTGTTTGATGTGAAATGCTATCAACATTTAAAACTTCATTGTCTCCTTTGTACCAAATCCCTGTAAATCTTCCACTAGCCTTTACTCATTTTCATCTGAAAAGCCTGTTTGGGCTGAATAGACAGCAATCAGCAGCCTCTGGACTTCTCTCTCTCTGGAATGTCAATTAAAATGCAGATTTTTTTTTTTCTCCTCCTGATCTCTTAGTGGCAAAAGACTTGAGAAAAACAGGATAGTCCTGGAAAGCAAATGAAAGAAGTTCAAACAATGAAAAAAGTACTGAAGCTGCCAGCCGGTTCCCATTAGTCTCCCAGAATTAATATTTAATAGTTGTGATGCTCAGATTTGCTTGGAGCTTAAAGCATCTTGGTGAAGCATCTTGTTTATATATGTATGTGTGTGTATGTATATATATCTATTTGTAGACAGATGTATTTGTATGTGTGTACATAAAGATGTTAGCTTTAAAGCTTCAGTTACCTGGATTTTTCTGGTGGACCTGCAGGGCTTTTAGGCTGCTTGAGGTTTCTCTGTGGAGGGAATATCCATATTTCATTCAGATTTTGCTATTCCCTGCCTAATGGAGAGAGGGATGCTGAAGAGTTGTGTACAGTGAGCAATATATTGATTTGGTTAACATATTCTACAAATTGTACTCTCCCTGGGGAACGATAAACATCTTATAAACAACGATAGAAGTAGATTAAAAAGAACACTGAGCACTGAATTTAATTAATGCCACTGCTGAACAAGTACTACTTGTTTGTGTGTGTGAGTGTGTTTAAGCTGAAGTACAGCTTGGAGGAATTTGGTTGGGCTCCCAAACCAGTCTGCTTTCCCATGCTTGTCAGTTTGGTGAAGAAATTTGGGCAGGTATGTGACGAGGTGAAAATTGAGTTGATGAGCGAGTGGCAAGGAGAGCCATCAATCATGGGAGCCTGACAACTCCTCCCCAAAGTGTAGGCTGAGAAGAGAGACAGAGTTCCCTTTCAAGGGGAAAAATAAACACTACGTGTGGCTTTCACTGAGTCTGAGACTCCAGGAGGGATTATGGTATTGTAGTCAGGAAGCCAGAATAGTGGAGGCCAAAAAGCATGCTGGGGCTGTGTTCCAAACATTGAGATAGAGGTACATAATTATCCAGCACAGGAGGTCTTTCCAGAGAATCGTCCCCCAGCAACTGTGGCCATTCAGCTATGAAAAGAATTTGGGTTTGTTTCGTCTTCATCAGGCCCTGCATCTTTTGGGAAAGGACACTCCTTGAAACCTGCTCTTTGTCGGGGTGGTAAAAAGTGGTTTGGCTCGTGGATGGATCCAGAACTCTGATTTTTGCTTTGCTGCCCCTTGGTGAGCCCCGGGTTTGAGTTTTGCTGCTGCCCTGTGGATGAAGAGTTTCTTCTCTCTGCTGGCAGATGTTCAGGTGCAGGAGCTGGCAGGTGAGAAGACGTAGTCAAGCCGCTTTGTGCTTCAGCACTTCATATGATGGTAAGAACCACAGATGTGCTTTCAGTGGCATTTAATGCAGCCTGAAAATCTGAAGCAGCTGAAATCTGAGTGGAATTAACGCTGTTAGAAAAGGGCCTAGCATTCTGGTATGTTTTCTTTTTTTTTGCAAAATTGTGATTGCATTTTACATTTATATACATGGCTTTTAATCAGGGTTTACAGGATGATTTATGGACTTTAAATTAGCATTACATCCAGCCTACTAATTAGTGTTTCTACCCACTTTGCAGCTGGATAAATGGAGCAGCAGAGCTGAGGCTGTCAGATAGGGAGTCAGGCTCTGGACCTGGGTGGTAGCTTCCAGGAGGGCTTTGGTTCTTCACCAGACTTAAACCTGTCTTGGAAACAGAGCTCACTTCAGTTCTACACCTGCTCTGTGCTTATTTAAAGAAGCTCAGGGTGAAGTCTTTGCAGATGTTTATGCAGTGGTCTGGTGGTGGGTTCACTGGAGATTTAATAGTAGTTGCTAGCTCGTGGTCTGGGATGATCATGTTATGTCTAAATGTGTAAAGGAGGGATGGAGCTCTGAGCTGGTATCAGCAGAGGTGGAGAAGCTTGCCCTGAGTTGTCTGGGTTTCACCTGAAATACATTGTCTTAATTTTCCCCAAATGCCTTATTTATGGTTTCTACTAAAATCAGTTTCTACTGACTCTGGAATTTACTATAGGTAGTACTTAAGGTACAGGATGCCCCAGCAGCATTTCTGCCCTTAGTAGGACTTTGAATTTGGGTTGTATGAAGCAGGTAGCACAAGGCTAATAAGATCAGAATAAATTTTTTAGTGGCTGGCTATACAAAGGGAGAATATTTCTCTGTGGTTTTCTGTACTGTATGGGGAGGTACCATGTCCAGATGATAGGGATTTTGAAGAAGTTTACCTTAATGACTACACTTTCCCCCCCGTCCCCTTTTTTTTGTTTGTTTTTTGGGTTGTCTTTAAAGTTTGGGAAAAAAGGAGGGAAAAAGAGTGATGTTATTTTTTCCTTCAAGACAAGTGCTTTCTAAGCTTCAGTTAGGGTTTCATCACATCTAGGATGAATCATTGGCCAGATTAGAACAATTGCTGCAGTTACTTGTTTTTATCCATTTACTGAGGTTTACCATCTTTTATTTTTGAAGTGGAAAATCGGGTCTAATTTTCTGGTTCAGCTGTTAAATCACCCTGTGAGGATGCTCTTCTGACCCTTACCTGGCAACTAAGTGTGGTGGCAACAGGGTCTGCTGAAGCCAGCTACTTTGGTACCCTTCTCCTCCATCAGCCCATGCCTGCATCACCAGTAAATTCTATAATTTTAATTCCATTTTTACCAAGATAAAACAGACTTATTTTTTAATGTTACTCTGTCTGAAAAATAGACACCAAGAAGAATAGTTGAGAGAGAAGCGAAATGTGTGTGGATGCAGCTTTGCCTGTGTGGTTGGAAAATGATGCTGGGGAGATCTCCTGTGAAGTTCCAATCTATGCCACACTTTATGCAAATTTTAGTTGCCTGTAATTTGATGTAGCTAACTAGAATTCCTACAAAGACTGGAGCCTTTCACCTGTACAGGACTCAGCTCTGAAAGGATGCTGAACTGAGTCAGAGGAAGGCACATCCATAGCGGAGCTGGAAGTCCCGGGGGGGGAAATAAATTTTACAGATTATCCAAGGCTAAACAGTATTTTTCAACTGGTTTTATGGTGTTTTTTTGGGTTTTTTTTTTGTGGAAAATTACTGAATTTTTCCAAACTCAGCTAGCTGCAGAACTGTCTAGGTGAAGGAATGAAACACCAAGGCAAACTTACATAAACCTTCGAACAATAACAAGAATATAATTTGTATAATTGTGGTAATTTTGTAGCATTACTGGTTATATGCCTGCACATGTGTGTGTGTCTCAGGTTTTTTTTTTTCCTTTTCAAAACTATATTTTTCTGTCAGTAAAAGAGCTCTCTAAATATGTGCTGAGAAGTGATTTTGTGAAAACAAGGAGGACTTGGTTACGCCTCAGGTGATGATGGAAACTACTAACAGAAAATAAAAAGCCACTCTCTTTTCACATATTCTTGAAGCTTGAAAACTATTTTTTCCATCCTCCTCCTCCTCCCCTTCTCACCTCAGCTCAGTTTGGGACTTTCTGAGGTTTTTTTGAGTTTGCTGTTGAGGATGGTTTTGCTGATATGTGCAATGTCTCTCTTCCCCACAGCTGCTGTTCCAAGGGAGGAGGCATTACCCTGGCTGAAGGCACTGCTTTCTCTCCATGCTTCTCTAGAGGTGTTCAGATGGGATTAAAGTCCACATGGAGATATGGAAATGGACCAGGAAGTTACTCTAAAAAGATGGTCAGCTGGGATTCGGGTTGCCTTATCTGCCTGGTGGTGGTCACCATGGCTGGACTTTCCCTGGCTCGACCTTCGTTTAATTTAGTTGTTGAAGATGCCACGCTGGAACCTGAAGGTAAGTCTGTAGAGTCCTTAATTCTGCAGAAATTAATTTTAACTGCCTGAAATGGAAGTCAGCATCTCCGTGTATTTGGTCAGTCTGAGGCCAGTAACACATTAGCCCCTCCAGAGTTATGTGGGGTTGTTTTTTTTTCATTTTTCATGCTCACCCATGGGCTGTGTTCATGCAAGCACATGCTGATTTCATCTTATGCAAGCAAGTGGTGTCAGTGATTTCACTTGGGACTGTTATCGTGTTGTATAATCCAAAGTTTTCAGGAATGGGCCTTTAAGGAAATGGGTCTGTTGCACCTACACACATGTTGCTGTCTTCAGGAACAGAACGGCTCTGTTGGTGCATGTTTGTGGGGTTCTCTTAATTGGAGCTGTTCAGAGAAAAAAGAAATCCCAATAGTTTTCACTCACGTGGCCTCTGCTGAAATCTGCTGGCACTCTGCAGAAATGGTGTTGCAGCTTTAGCAGTGTTTGAAGTTAGAATACTTTCCCTTAGTGTTGTTAATACCTGAGAACAGACGATGTGGTGTCTGAGTTGCAGGTTCTGGAAGTGTAAAAGTTGAGATCTGAATAGCAAGGATTGCAGCTCATTACTCTGAAAGCCAAGGCTAATCAAAACCTTGACACTGGAATAGATGTTTTGATAAAATCTCCTCCTCTGAGCCTGCACCTGCTGCTGTGTTCTTGTAGGTGTATCCGTGCCTCAAGCTTTACAAAGTGGTTTCATCTCTCAGCAGCTAAGGAGAGGCTGCTTTTTTTTTTTTTTGTCATTAGCTGATTGTATTTAAGAATAATTCTTCTGTACTGTGTAGGATCTTTCCTGCTTTCTGAGCACAGTAGGGGGACAATGTGGTTTCCTTCATGAAGTTTTACTTGTCCTTCAGAGTAGTGATCACATTTCTAATGACTGCTGTCCATGAAGCATTTCTCATCCTGTAGGCTTGCTGGAGAGCATTCACATGCTCTACTACTCAAGTCCACTGATGCAACTTTGTTTTTTATTTAATATGTTTTCATGCAAAACTTATTTGTTTTTATGTAAAAACAGATGTCACCAGCTAACTCATTTTTAGAATCAGTTCCAATTAGATTTTTATAGATGGAAGGCAATGAACTTGTTAGACATGATGAGCCCTCCTCTCCAGCAAGCATTCCTGAAAAAAATGACCAAAGTTGTCTGTCAGCCACAGAGATTGTTGATAGCAAAGATTTTTGTATTTTTTTTTTTTTTTTTTTTTTAAGGTAACTTGAAAATTTAGAAAAGCCCAACTTTAAACACCACTCACTGTATGATACAGTAATTGTGCATCTGGTGCCATTTTTGGCTTTTCAGAGGAATGACAAAATCATGAATAATTCTAGTTTCAGATGATCTGTTTGTAGTGAGATCATCTGGTTTTTTGGTTAAATCAGAAAAAATGTGATTGCTTGGTTGGTGGAGTATTTTACAAGTAGAAGAGTAATATTTTTTTGAAAGATGCCTGATGATTTTTCAGCTTTTCAGGTAAAGAATAGCTTTTATTATTTTAAAAAGTACAGTTTCAATATAGGTTTCTGCAACAGTGAAAATCCAGGGGGTGGAATCTGCGTTTTATCAAAGCATAAATTGTTAAAAAGGATTGAAAACTTCTTCCCTGGGCAGGAATGTTACTGACATGAAACAATTTCAGACGTGAGAACCTGTATGATTACCAGAAAAGAGAAAAAAACCCCACGCTTTTAAGTTAATAGTATAATAAGAGGTTTTATGCTGCAGAATACAGGGAATTGTGTGGGATTTATATCTGAGATTTGGGAAATAAAACCTCCTTTATGTACTTTCTTAAACCTCTAAAAAAAAAAAATTAACACCTTCTCTGGGTTCCATCATTGCCACCCACAGGGTCTCAGCTGAAAACAAACCAAAACAAACCTTAAAAAATATCTTCAAAGACAAAGCCGCCTTCTTTTTTTAATTTAGTAAATGCCAAACATTTTGGCCACAGCTAATTTGGGGGTTCAGGTGCTCTAATAATGTGTGTTTTCCATAAGGCTGCTGACTATGCAGTCATTAGAGCGATGACATTTTGTACCAGCTGAGAAGGTTGACAGGGCCATGACCTTTTGTGACATGTGTTGATCTGTTCCTTAGTCTTCCTTTGTGGGCATCCCCTAAATTTTGCTTTTTTTGTGTGTTTGTGTGTGTGTTTGTTTTTTATTTTTTTTTTTTTTCGAGGTGCTTTTATTGTTACTATTTCTTGTTTTAGTGACTCAGAATATTGAAAAAGCTGTATACAGAGTTAACAGGACGTGGAATTGTGGCTTTGCATTCCTTTGATGGTAGTGGGAAGCACTACCTCTTGTCTCTTAGCTAGATGTAATTTTAGTTGTAATCATTTTTTGCGGAGTATCAGGTTTAGTTATGTACTTTAGCTCAAGCAGTACAGGACATGAATCTAGTTAAATGAGTACTTTAGCACAAGCAGTTTACGTGCAGTATACATCCAAGATGTCTTGCATCAAGGTGCTTTACTTCTGGTTATCTGCAGTCAAGCTGATCTCTGAAGTTGCAGGGCTGGTGGAGCTGCCAAGGTGGGCATCCTCCTGGAGCAGAGGTGGTGGAGAAACACCAGGGTACTGCTTCCCATTTGTCAGGAAAAAAAAGCAAATTCACCCAGGGTTCTCTTGATACCTTTTTTATTTTATTCTGCAGGAGTAAAACTTTTCTCAGGTGCTTTTATAAAAATACTGGACTTGTTGAGCTCTGGGTCTCATCTATAACCATTAGATAGTACTCTAGTACATATTTACACTGAAGGTGGTATCTTGAGCCTTTTCAAATCATAATGTCAATATTGATGTCACGAGTGCTCACGAAGGGCTGGATCCTGAGCAGGGTTGTTACTGGTCCTGTGCTTCCTGCTTTAAGCAGTGATGGTAAAATCTGAGGTTCTTGAGCAGTGTGAGCCGCAAGAGAACCTGTAGGAATTAGTCTGGGGGCTCTCAGCTCTCAAATCATCTTACATCAAGTGTTTACGTAGACGTTTTGTTGTGTTTTGCTTTTTCTTTTCCCCCATGGGATATAAAGACTTTCTGCTTTTAAATTTTTTTTTTTTTCCCCTTTCCCCCCCCCCCTATATGCAAGGCCTTGACACTGGCCTTGGAGCACCCACTCCCCTGGCCTGGTGCAATAACAATGTGTTTCACTTCTTTTAATTTAGGTCAGATTTCCAAAGGACTAATTTAAGCTTGCCACCAGGGACAGCCTCATTCTGTGTCCTGTGAAAAACAAGGGGATGTTCATCAAAATGGCTTTAAATGTGTGTTTGGGAGGCAGCAGTGAAGGAGGGAGCCCTTTTGTAGTGGGTGATGTGTGCTTATGGTGGGCTCTGACCTGAGCTGTGAGTTGTCATTTGGGTTTTAATTCAGTCACAGCTATTTGCTGTTTGTGACATCCACTATAAACCTGTTCAATGCAGCACCCAGAGCAATTTTTTTTAAGAGTTTTGCATAATAGGAACAATCTACCTTGATCTTTGTTAAAATATTGGCAGTGCTTAAAGGTTCACATCACCTGTGGTCCCAGTGGTCAGCACAGTCCACTCAGACTCCTTTTTTTTTAGCCATCATCACCTGCCTGGGTTGGTGGGTGCTTCTGAGATGCTTCTTGGGCTCCCAGGGAGCAGGCAGGAAGGGAGGTGGAGGGATGCTTTGGTGGTGAGACCTCCTCTGTCCCCTGGGGTGTCCCCAGGGCTCCTCTCTGTGTTTTGGAAGCTGCAGGGCTGGTTGGGCTGCCAAAGTGGGCATCCTCGTGGAGCAGAGGTGATGGAGAAGCACCAGGGTAGGAAAAAAAGGCAAATTCACCCAGGATTCCCTTGGTACCTTTTTTATTTTATTCTACAAGAGCAGTGGCTTTGATATCTGCAAGTTATGATTAACAACTGAAACTGATTAGTTAAATCCAAGGGTTGGTTGTTGGGGGTTTTTTTGTCTTTTTTTTTTTTTTTTTTTTTTTTTAAGGAACGACAATTTTCAAAGCCCATTATGGAGGAATGTGACATTCCCAGGGCTCAGTGAGGGCTGGATGCTCTTTCAGAGATCTGGTTCAGTAAGTTATTTGGCCCAGTACAGGAATTGCTAGCTGAGATTCTGGGGAATTTCTAGAAGCAGCCAGATTAAATCAGTTTTAATGTGTCCATTCTGTGTTGCAAATCCATAGACCCTCAGCAGAGAGATGGTCCTGAGCTGCAGACTAATTTGGCACTGGGTGGGTTGTTACTTACTGAGGTGTTGATGGGGTACTGGGAGTTGGTACCAGTTCAGCATGGCAACTCTTTTGCAGAACAGAGCAAATAATTGCAAAATTTCAGGCTTAGCTGCCTTATTTTACAATTACAACTTTTGGAAAAAACGAAAATGTTAAATTTTAGGATTTTAATTCTTTTAGTGACTTTTAAAAATTATTTCTTGGAGCCAGATTTTCAAAGATGTTGCCTTGTGGGAGTTTTTAACTTTTTGTTTTTTTAAAAAAAAACAACTGCTTGTACAGATAAAACCCCAAACCAGCCACCAACTCCAATGGCTGCATAGTTTTCTAATCTTGAAATATTTCTCCCTTGGCAGGCAACTTGCAACAAATTTCAGAGTATGCTAATTTTTTTTTTTTTTTGTTACAGTCAAGTTACAAACCTTTGAAAGCTGAATTTACAATGAAAATGCTGACAGCTCCAGTTATGCAAGACTGTGTATGCATGAGATGATGGACTATTGTGGTGTTTTAATAATAACCATAGCATAGCTCTTAATGAACGTATTTCTATATCCAGCTTCCCAGCTTCAGTAGAAATCATCACTTGCCTTTATATAAAAGCATTCAAAGATGAGAATTTTCTTAGAATGACTGTTTAGTTTAGGAATAGATGGGAGTGTTAGAAAAATACTTGACTGTCCTGGTTCCTGTCATTAATAGAGCTAGATTCCTTACCAGAAGGGTCAGATTTTTAAGTGTTAAACATTCGTGATTCCTAAAGGGTGAAGCTTTAGAGTGCAAGTGGAGATATTCTTCACAGCAACATTCCTTAGCAATATAAATCTGTGTTTTCACGAGAACCATCACCCACTTCAGCAAGTTCTGTCTTGCCTGTTTGTAATAGTGCACCTGGTTTAATTAGAAGAGAAAATTCATTTTGGTGTAGTTAAACAACTGCAAAATTTGTGCTGAAAAGACATCAGGAACCCAAAGCAGGTCTGAAATGAAGAGTCTGGGGGGACTGAGGGTTTGGTGCCCTGGCTGGGCATGCTGAGCTCCATCACATCTGATTTTGGTGTCTGTGGGAAATTGGATAGTACTGGCTTTGGCATGGAACCTGACAGGGTAAAACTAACCTTACAGCAATTTGGGGACTGACTTGAAAATCAGAATTTTGCATGTAGGTTGAGCACAATGTACTGTGCATCTGTGGCATTTGGTATTTTTTGGTGGTGGAAATCTGGCACAGTGTTGACCCCCAAATCCGAGGTGGAGTCTTGTAGTACTGAGGACTAAACTGGCTTTTACACGGGAAGAGAAGTTGGAGCAGCTTTGAAAGCAGGCAAATCTTAAATAAAGACCAGATTTTCAAGAGTGCAGGAGCCAGCAGCTCCTGTTGTAATGAGGAAATGTGTGCTGGGAGCGCCGACCTGCTCTGGGAGTTTGGCCCTTTGGGTTTCAACTGGAGTTGGGAACAGCAGCAAAATATTCTGCAAGAGGGGTAAATATTAATGTAGAATTATAAAAAAACAAATTTTGAATAGCTTCTACTCTGTTTAACAATTACATATAATTCCAGGGTATCCTATCCCATCTATTAATTATCACTGCTGGGTTTTTTTAGGTTTGTTTTTCCTGGATTTACTTGTGACTATCAGAGTGGTCAGCACCTGGTCTAGAGAGGTGTCTCATGGGCTTCATTTTCTGCTGGGTGAGATCCTTTTGCTGCTTGTCACCATGCAAATGACATTATCTGTATTAAAAAGAGGGAAAGAAAAGCAAACTTAAGTTCTAGCTGAACTGTACCGTGCTGCTTCCTTCGCTTGCTGTGCTATTCTTACTTTAATTGTATTTTTAAAGTGACTGTAAGTGAAAGCATTTGGTGAACCTCAGCAAAGCTGAGGAGTTGGGAGATCTGACCTACTTTCCTTCTCCTCCTTGCATGCTGTTGCAAGCTGTAATTATTGCTTTGCCTCCCCCGCAAAAGAACTGGCTCATGAGTTTGGGCCATGAACTGGTGTCGGGCAGCCTTGCAAAGCTCCTGACAGTACCAAAGCCACAAGAACCAAGAGGAGGAGAGAATTCCTTTGTGTTGTGAGGGTTTACTGGGAAGGGGGTTGGAAGGGAGAAAAGGGAGGATGAGAAGCTCATATTTTGGCCGTTTATTTTATTTTTTTTTGCCTCCTCGCTTTTAATAAGTTTCTGTTTTGAAAGGAGATTTGTGACGTGGGAGTTACCACCTCAGGCTTTCTCCTGGGGTTGTTGTCTGTGCTGGGGTTGTTTCTAAATGTGGTTTGGAGTTGGATGCTGTGGCTGGACATTCTTTACCAGCCTGTACTGACCAGGACGGGTTTGTAGGAGCTTAAATTGTAGTCGGATGGATCAAAGCACCACGCTGCAGTTTTAGTTTTGCACATAATAAAAAGCTGGGGTGTTGAAAAAAAAATTAAGCCTCTTGATACCTTTCCTCTGGGATGGCCTCCATGGGTGCATGGGGTAGAGGTGAGCTGCTGGGCAGCAAGGGGAATGTGCTTTTGTGGGACTTGCTTTGCAGGTTTATAAACTGCTTTTCTCAGTGTCTCTGGTGTTGTGATGTGGAATTTCTTTCCAGGAAAGCAAGATGGTTGCTAGTTCTGAATGTCACCCAGCAGCTCTTCAAAAAAAGGATTTCAAAACCCCAGGTTGAGCTTTGAGCAATTCTTCAACTTGGCTCTAAGAAACATAGCTTAATATGTAATAATAGTAATAATAAAAAAATAACCCTTTGTAGATAGGACCAAGATACAGCTGGTATTGTTTCCTCACCAGGGGAGCAGGGGTATTTCAGACGTGCAAGATGAACGTGGAGGCTCTGTAATAGATCTGCAGCACACCCTGTTCAGTAATAGCCCTTCTCCTAACAGCTCAGAAGCACCTGAACCATCTTCCATCAATGTGGCAAAGTTCCCAGGAGCCTCTGAGTGAGGATGGAGGTGTCTGCAAGGTAAAAATAATCCTTGTAAATGGTTGTGGGCCACTTGGAAGTGCAGATGGCCATCCTAGCTTCAACTTCAGGGCCTGTTCTGCTGCTTCTTCCTTGTCCCCAGGTACTACTGGTGGCTCCTGTGTGGAGCTGGGATTAAATGAGTTCTGATGCCTATTGACTAAATGTTTTTCTCCATTTAAAGGGAGCCTGGGATGCTCTGAAGTGTTTGGAGAGTATCCTACCATTTGTATGCACTGTGGATAGCACATAGCGAAGTGCTGAGGGGATGTTCTGGGGCTATTGTTTCCAGTGACTGGTTTCAAATCCCACTTTAGGAAGTGGGGGAAGATGAATTTCAGGGGAAAGAGGCAAGATGAGACTTCCAGATGAGCTGCTAAAATTAGGAGGATTTGTTTAGTCAAGTAAAACTGTACAAAAGAGAACTGCTGACTTGCTTATAGGGCACCCAAAATGATGTTCTGTGCATCCAGAACTAATGCTCAAACATGAAATTGTGCAATTTTTAACTTCACAGTTATACTTTATTTCTTTTGCATGTTGAGTAGCAATTGTCCCGAGCATGGCCTTTGGGGGAAAAAAAGGTGGTGTTTTTATGTTTGGATTTTTGCTAGGTTCTGTTATGTTTTTACACTGCTCTTGAAATGCAGTTAAAGAACCTGAAATAAAGTTACAGGTTGGAATAGATGAAAGAATGTACTAAACCCAAGGAAAGCCTTCTGCAACTAAATAAATATACTCATATCTTTTCCCAGAGCTACAAATCTTTCATGGACCCTTTCCAAAAGCAGATTTTTATGCTACATTGGACAATAAGAGCTGGTTAAATTGCTCTGCCACTTGGTTATGTGCAGCATCCAGTCAGGAAGATTTGATATTCTGCTGTTGCTGAAAGTAGAAATGAGAAAATGATCCTAGTCTTGGATTCTGTTTTTTAGAGGGAGAAGGCTAATTTTATTTTTTTTTTTCAGCTTTTTATTTGAGGTTCTGGCAAAAGGTAATATATTTCCCCTTTGTGTTGTATAATAGATTACATGAGAAGACTCTTCTGTAATGAGTTTGAGGAGCAGTTAATTATTTTTGAGATTGTGTTACATGTGTGTTGGGTTTGGATTGTACTCCCCAGCACACTCAGCACAGAGACTGTCACTGGCACCTCGGGCAGATGATGGAGCTTGTGGCTTGAACAGAAATCATCCAGATCTGGTGCCTGGAACCAAAGGCTTGAATCCTGAGGTTCGCCTGAAGTTTCTCAGCTTACTGTTGAAATTATAAAAGGCAGCACAATAATTCAAGAGGTTTTGGCCTGGCAGTTCAAGGCTGGGGAGTGTTTTCTACCTTCCTGGTTAAAAAGAAAGATGCTTTGCTCTTTCTTGCCCTGTATTTGGGGATCAAGATCTGCATGAAGAAGTCGTCGTCCAGTAAGGAGCAGACCACGAAGAATGGGGACAAACAGGAAGAAATTGCAGGGCAGTTCCCAGCAGCAGGAGGTGGCCTTGCTGGTCTCTCTGCTGTTTACTTAAAACTTGGCATGCTCCAAGTCCTCCCTGGCTTGGCTTCCAGAGGCACAAAGCACACAGCCAAGCCCATCAGCGGGTGATACTCAGCAGTTTTGACGCACACTGCGTGGTTGTGCTGCCATAACTCAACAATCACAGCTATAAAAGACAGGTAGGAGCAAGCAGGCTACAGATTGTAGGAATTTTTAATATCCTCACGAAGCCTAGACTAGTACAATTGTATTTTTTATTTATTTTTTTGAGGAGTCATATTCCTTTAAGCATGGGCCGAGCCACGTCAGCTTCACTGCTTTGCAGCCATCAAACCATGCTGAAAGAGTTCCTGAATCTCACCCCATGTTAATCAATGTCCTGATGAACCTCCTGAGGTTTGCCCCTGCTGCTCTGTCTGTTCTTCTGAGGCCCTTGTATCTGTAGCCAGGGCTAGATGCTGCTTGGGGTAGTTATCTTGAGGAGCTGGAGGTCCATGGTTACTCATGTGGGGATAACACACAGAACTTTTGTCTTGGCCAGAAGGTCCTGCAAGTGGTGAAACTCTTTGCTGCTCACCAGAATTACTTATTTTTCTAAGTCTTCAAAGCTGAGGGAAAACTTAGTGCAGTGTAATATTTTCCCTTACCCATGATGACATTGGCATGGGTTTCAATTGGAGGAGATTCACTTATTTTTATGGTCTTAGTATATGTAATGCTCAGTAGGAGTTGACATGATGCTGGAGGTCCATGCTCTAGCAGATCAGTGTGGCTGGAAGCTTTCTGCTTGCTAGGGTACCAGCCACTGGTATGTGGCAACATATACTTTGTTTTACCATTGTTTATTTCCAGGGCAAAGGAATTCTTCCTGTTCATCAATATTTTTTTCTTTTTTTAACTTTTGAGGGGTCTGTTTTCATCTCCTGTACCCACCAAATTACTAGGTCCTCATACAATAAGGAGAGCATGGTTAAAGAAGGTGCCAGGAAAAAAATATCTCAATTTATTTTGGAGAACATGGTGCTTCATGCTTCGTGTGGAAGATGTTGCTTTTAAAGAGAGAAGCCTGGGAGCTTTTTCTAAAGGAAAAAAAGCAAAAGCTTAAAATCTGACACATTTTTTTGCATTTATAACAATCACATATAACTCCTGTTCTTTAGTGCTGTTTGAAGTTTTCCTACAAGGCCTAAATGTTTTTTTTGTCAGGTTTTAACTATTAATGTTCTAATACATTGAGGAAGGGGGAGAATGTCTTGTGCTCTCAGGGTGTTGTTCATAGCAACAAAGAATTTTTTTTAATTTTTTTTTTTTTTTTTTTAATTTTTTTTGGGTGTGTTTTAAAATTCTAGAAGGAACTTCAGTAACTTGAAAAGTATTTTATCAGAACAGAGAGGCTTCCTGATTATGGCTGGCAGAGGCTGAGCCTGGCATAGCTGGCAGCTCCCTGATGGAAACTCAGAACAAATAAGACAGCGGGAATCCAGTGACTTTTGAGAAGCAGATGGATAAATTTCAAACACTATTTTGTCCTCCCCCTTTGTATAAGGAGTTGTGCTTAGCTTTTGTGGCTGTGGTTTGCTGGTAGTCACTGTGGCCAGGAATGACTCTTGAAAGCAGTGGCCATTTCTTTGTTGGTTGAGTTTACCCATCATCAGAAGACATGGAGTTACTCTTAGGATTAACTTGCCAACTCAGATTGAAGTGGCCATCAGTTTATGGCTGGGAGGTGGGAGGGAAGGCTGCAGACCTGACTGATGATAATCTGGGCTTCCTGATCCCTCAGAGGCTATTTCTTGGAGAGACCATATAAAAGCTTGGGTTCAGCTCAAAGTCATAGGGCCCAGAGCTATTCTGCTTCAGGCATAACTCAATATCCCATCCCCTGCTGCTTGTCCAGCATGGTCTTGCTGAATCTTCCTTGATAACAAGAAAAAAAGGGAAAGGGGGGAGAGAAGCAGGAGTGATGGTGTTCCCCATGAAGACATTTAGTTTTGCAATGAGCCTCTTGGATTCTTGACAGGTCAGGTCCCTTGACCTTTCTGGGCATGCTGTGGTGAGTGTTTAGTTATTTACTAAAGCCTTTTGAAGGGAAAGTGGCTTGATGGGGTCTGAGGCTTTTGTGTTACAGAGAGTTGTGTGAGAATCTTTGCCGGGGTTAGCCATTAGCTGATTGTTTAATTATTTGGCTCTGTAACTAAGTAACTAAATGCCTTGAGCCTTAAGATAAGCAGCTCTTTGTTAACGTTTTAATAAACGGGGGCAAATAAAAATAATTTAAAACTTAAGGAAGTATAAATCTCTCATTTCAGTGACTGAGTCCTGAATAGAAGCGTGATTTGGAATATAATTACCTATCTCCTAATCATCTGAAACAGAGCATTCAGAATGTCCCCAGTCCTCTTGAGGACACCGCTGGAGGTTTTTACACATGCTGGAGGTTTTTACACGTGGTTGTGTCACCTGTTTGCTTTTTAAGGGCTGGTAGACAAGTGTTAGGTCAGGTTCTGCACCTTTGCAGTAGGAAATTGTGCCACAATTATAGGATTTGCAGGAGAAAGGCACCCTGTGTTGCCTTCCTCACCCAGGGAGGGGCTGGTTTACAGGTTCCTAGGGATGCCTGAGGGTTATGGTTTCCGAGCAGGGCTTCAGAGAGGGCCAGAGGAGCATGGATGTGATACCAGATCATCAGCCCTTGCTTGGTGGTGTGGGCTCTGCAGTGCTATCTCCTCCTCCTCCTCCCATCTGGATATTTTCACAATGGGAAAATTCCAGAGGATGCTGCTGAGAAGATGGGAAGCTGGGTACCAGTGTGGGCCAAGCTATCTTACAGCTTTATTTCTCTGCTGTGCTCAAAAGTTGGGGAAGCAGGGAGATAATACTGATGCCAGCCTCAGGAGAACCTTTGGTTTGATGGTCCAGCCTGCACATGAGTGCAAAATTTGTCCCCAGATCTCAGAGCAGGGTAAAAATCCTTGCACGGTGTCCTGGGGAGGGAGTTCACTTTGCAGCTTGAGGTTGTTTATGTGCAGCCTGGAATTTTTATTTTTTAAGTTTCAACTGGTTGATTTTTGCAGTGAAGCTGTTGGGCGGCTTTGTGCCTCAGAATCCCACCTGTTCTCTGTTTGCTTTTGGACAGCATTTCAAACCCACACTGGAAAAAGTTTTTATAGGCAAACATTATAAAAAGTGACAGTCTTAAGTGCTGCTACATTCAAGTTTGGCAACACAATGGCTTACCTGAAATAACTCACTGTTTCCAAACATGACTTCATTATTTCATGACAACACTTGTGCTGTATCTTCCCTGATTCTCTGGAAAGAAAGGCATGGAACAGGATAATATTTACCAAATGCTACTACCTGTTTGGTACTTGTTTGTCATCACTATCCTACCAGTTTTCCTTGTGAAAGGGATAATTGACTCTTCTCGAGTTTGGATTTGGATTTGTGTTGAAGGACTCACTGTAAATATGGGAATAATAATTTAAAAAGAGATGAAATCATGTACAGAAGGGAGAAAATTGTTTTCCTTGTAATTGTGTGCAAACAACCCAGCTACTCAGGAGGACTCTGCAGCCTGTGTGAGCTTTCTGTGATGTTCCTGGGGCTCTTCAGGGAGAGCCTCCAGTGCAGTTCAAGGAGGGTTGAGTTATTTTCACCCATGGTGGCTTTTAAAAAGCTTAAACAAAGACATTTTTAAAGGCTCCTGTACATTGTTGGCACAGTGAAAACTCTGTTAAAAGAAATTTTCTGTGCCAGTAGAGCATTACAAAGAAGTCTTAAACTTCAAAGTGAATTAGCTAGCTGGCTTCAGCTGCTTATTTTAAAAATAATTCGACAGTGGAATCTGAACTTATTAAAAATAGCCAGCAGACACAAATATACTTGTTACTGTTAGAAAATATATGTAGAAAGGAGCCCATCATCCTCCTGGAACTGAGATTTCTAGAAGCATAGTGTAGTGCTCAGTGAACCACCTGCCTTGCAGATCTGTGGGGATATGACTGTATCAGCAAGACTGAATTAGTTTGCAAGGAGGATAAAACACTGTTGTGGGTTGTTCTACACTTTGGGAAGGAACTTTGCATGCTAGCAAGTTTAGAGACTTTGTTATAAAATCAAAATCCAAGAATCTTTACAGTCCACATCATTAGTCTCATTGGGATGGTTTTATGTACTTCTCCCTGCTACCATCTTGGTGTGATGCATGTGTTGGACCTGTTGTTTGAAAAACCATGTTTGCCCTAGGGAAAAAAACAAGGAGGAGCATGATTTCAGGATGATTGGGAGTTAATATTGGGCACACAGTTTCCAAGTGCATCAGGATAACCCAATATTGAGTGTCCCACTGGGGTGGTACTCATAGATTGTCTCCTTGGATCATCCAGTCCAACTACCAGCTTCTTGCAGAACCACCTAAAACTCAACTACTGGCAGAGCTCCAGCATTTCCAAACTCCCACTCACAGGCTAGCTTGGATGTGTTGCTCATTTCAGACTTCTTTGTTGGAGGTGCCATACCAAAATGACAACTCTGTGCCCCAAGGATGAGGAACGTGGCTTTCAGGGTTTCAGTGTTCTTGGAAGTGAGGGTGTACACCCAGGAGTCACCTGTTCTAATATTCCCTGAGACTCCCAAACAAGCAGAGAGAGAGGTGTGTGTTATTTATGTATATGAGAAGCAGCCCATGGTTGGTGCCTCGTGGAGAAGGAGGCTTGAGGGGAGTAGCTGGCTGGGGTACCCATCCTCCTGAGCTCCCTTGCTGCCTTGTCATGCTGGCCTTGGTGAGGCCAAAAATGCTGGTGGGAGTGGGATAGTGGGGCTGTGGGGAGAAATCAGTTGCAAAAGTGGTCCAGAGGAGAGCCATGAAGATGATGAGAGGGCTGGAGGACCTCTTCTACAAGGACAGCCTGAGAGTTGGGGTTGCTCAGCCTGGAGAAGGGAAGGCTCCAGGGAAACTCCATAGTGGCCTTCTGGTACCTGAAGGCACTACAGGAAAGCTGGGGAGGGACTTTTTATAAGGAGATGGAGTGATAGGACGAGGAGGACAGGACAGTTAAACTGGAACAAGGGAAGATTTAGGTTGGACATCAGGAAATTCTTCACTTTGAGGCTAGTGAGACCCTGGCTCAGGTTTCCCAGAGAAGCTGTGGCTGCCCCATCCCTGGCAGTGTTCAAGGCCAGGTTGGATGGGGCTTGGAGCAACCTGGTCCTAGAGGGAGGTGTCCTTTCCTATGGCAGGGCAGCTGGAACTAAATGATCTTTTAAGGTTCCTTCCATCCCAAACCAGTCTATGATTCTTTACTGGGCATGGTCCAACTGTGTCACAAATGTGGTAGGGGAAATCCTTCCACCCTGTGCCCAACAGTCACAAGTGCCCAGGGCTGTGGTTCCTTTTCCTCTGCTGAAAGCCAGGCTTGTAAGGGGTTATGAAGTCCCAGTAATTATAGGCAAATGTAATTTTCCAAGGATGATTTTTTTTTTAAATTTTTTTTTTTTTTTTTGGTAAAAGATTGTGGTTTAACATTCTTCTTGTTACTTAATTACAAAAGAGGACTGATGGATGAGCCATTTTGTTTTGAACACTGTGACTTTGAAAGCTTCACTTGTGTTCCTGCTGTGCTCTTCTTGGGAGAGGCTGTGAAATGAGAAATTTAAGCAAAGAAACTGAAGGAAAAAGTTGCTGTCACTGGGAGCAGAGTTGGCAGTGTAGAAGACAATTAAATGTAGAGACTTTGGGAAAAGTTATCATATATGCTGTGATGGGAACTCATGTTTATTAGCTTAGCTGGTGAAGGGTTTTTTGCCTTTTCTTCCAGCACAGCTCTTTTCAAGTTTGTTTGGGTTTATTTCTTTTTTTAAAGCAACTTACAAAACCAGCTGAGGGAAGATAAATATTTGTTTCAACCCTAGACACCAATGCTAAGGTAGAAAACTCAATTTGCTTGAATTTGCTTCATGAATTCTTCCTGGCACCTCCAAGTTCTCCCAAGCCCCCCGGGTCAGCAGCACTCATCTCCCCAGGGTTGGCTCCCTGTGAGCAGCAAGAAGAGTTGTGCCTTCAGTGGCACTTGAGACACTGATCAACAGGGATTGAGCTTTGTTTGTGCTGAACTTCTTGAAAATAAAACCCATCCCATACCTGCATGTGGTTCAGTTTTGCCGGGCTAGTCCTGATGCAGCTTTTCTTATTGAACGTAACGATGTCTGGGGATGAAAAGGGCCCTCACTGACTTTTGTTGGCAATTCTCTCCTTTTCCTCCTTTCTCCTGTTTCCTCCTTTCCTCCCACCTTCGCAGAGCCACCAATCAAATACCAAATCTCTCAGCCTGATGTCTATTCAGCACTCCCAGGAGAACCGCTTGAGTTGCGCTGTCAGTTGAAAGACGCCGTCATGATCAGTTGGACTAAGGATGGGGTCCCTCTGGGGCCTGACAATAGGACAGTGATTATTGGGGAATACTTACAAATTAAGGATGCTGCACCCAGAGATTCGGGCCTCTATGCTTGCACTGCTGTTAGGACCCTAGACAGTGATACTCTGTACTTCATTGTAAATGTTACAGGTGAGTGAGTTAAACGTAGGTGGTGGTTTTTTCTTTTTTTTTTTTTTTTTGCATGTAGAAGCTATGAAATATGATATAAAGACATATTGTGATGTAAGATGAAATAAAGCAGTCGGGCACAGTGAGTTGAGCTGAATTCTGTAGTTACTTCAGATTGTTTGGGTTTTTTTTTCCCCTCTTGTCCTGACCCTGCAATGGGCTCAGTTTGTGTATATTCCCTTTTACTTCCTGGGATCTATAGTGATTAACAGCTGCTGAATAGCTCTCTGCTTTATGACACTGTGACAGGATTAAATTATGCTGTCTCTTATGATAAAGCCAGTAAAGGAATACAAGTTTTTTTTCCTCTGCAGCAGAGGAGGAAAATGGGTGTTCTCCATCCTTTAAGTTTAGAGATGAAATCATCCTGGAGGCACTCAGTTCTGTTCAACTGAGTATCTGTAAGAAAGTACAAATTCTAAGGGAAAAAGATTTTTGTAGGTAGCAAGCTCCCCTTGGAGACTTTGTAGCATTTCAGCATTGTTAGCTAGCTTTGTTAGAATTTTGTAAGAACAACACATTTTGTGGCTGGATTTTCTTTTTCTATGGCTTCTGCTCAACTAACAACATCAGTTCTAGATAATCTAAGATGTAGCATGTTGGTTTACTTGTCTGTAAAGCCAGGCTGCTTTAAAGACTTGATTATTTTTAATGTGCAGATGCTCTTTCCTCTGGGGATGATGAAGATGACAATGATGGGTCCGAGGACTTTGTGAATGACAGCAACCAGATGAGTAAGTAACAGCCATCTGCCAGAAGTCACTAGCAAGATCCACGTGGAAAATAATGTCCTCTCTTTTGCTCTCCTGCCTTCAGAGCTTCTTGATTGTTAACTGCATGGGCTGTCAAATTGGGATTTCTTTGTCCTCCTCCATTTTCTGTCTCGCGTAGTTCATAACTTGGAAAAGAAAAAGAGAAATAAACAACTATTCTTCTGAACATGCTTTTACTGGTCTGTACTTTCTTTCTCCCTTCTTGCTAGCTTTTCTGCAGTTTCCTTTCTTCCTGAAGTGAAATTCAGTCCTTGTCTGGTTTAGACTCTTGGATGAACTAACTGTCCCTGGACCTGAGCTGAAATTTAACAGATGAAACAAAAGTCCAGCTCACTTTGTTAAGAGGTGGTATGGAAACTTTAAAATAAAATTAAGTTGTAATGAGACAAATCCTTCAGTCCTTGATCTTGGCAGGAATCTCCCCAGGGAGAATGAATTTGGAGACAAGGAGGACCTCAAGGTTGGTGTGGGGTTTTTTTTTTGTGGGTTTTTTGTTTTGTTTTGTAAAGGAAGCAACCCAGCACTAAACCCACATTTTCTGTTACTTATGCATGATGAAAATGGGCTAAGAGAGTCTTAAACCTATCTGAATGTTAAACTTCAGTCCCTTTAGAGCATTTGGAATGCTGTTAATAGGCTCTAAATAGAGCAGTTTCTAAGGAAACAAAAAAAAAAGTAGTAGTAAAATCCATACTGGCTCCTTTTGCGCCTGTGCACTGCTGCAAAATCCCAACAGTGGGTTGCTATCAAAGCAATAACACAGAGAAATCCTGCCTGTGAGTTGCCAACCTCAGTAGCTAGGTAGGATATTTCCTCTTCAGTCTGGTTAGTAATTGCAGCAATACTGTATGCCTGAAACCCTTGTTTGGATGATAAAGTTACACGCCTGATTTAGGGTCCTTCTAGTTAATTAATGTTGTATATGACTGCCCCTGCTCTGAAGCTGTGAAACATTAGATGCTATTTAAAATGATATAAGTTCTTAGCTGCCTGTTTGGCCTCTGCCATCTGTTAGTGTGATTAACCCACTCTGATTCACAGGTGCAGCTTGAAGTGGTTGAGATGGAGCAGCTGGAGGCTGCTGGGACAAAGGCATGCCGTGACAAAGACAATTGGTGGCTTTGGAAGAGGGACACTGCTTTTAAAAGAAATTTTCTGGGTGAAAACCACCAACCCAGGCAATGCTACTGTTGCCCTGGAAAGGATTGGTGGGTAGGGAAATCCTCCTAGGAAACATCCCTGTGACTCTTGTCATTTTAGAGCTTTATTGGTGTTGGTCAGAAAAAATACTGGCAATGTTTTTGGTGTGTTTGTGAAAATCTTGTGCTGCTAAGCCATGCTGATGGCTTTGGAGAATCACTGTGGGCACAATTTTGGAAGTGCACATGCAAGGAAAAAAGAAAAGGGCCTGGTCACAATTACCTTATAACATCAAGGTAATAATCCCTGCTCTTCCATGTAACCTGGAGAAATACCTTGTGGTGTCCTCTGTAACACCAGTGATGTTCTTGCAGTGTGAGCTATCACTTTAAGCTCCTGTTAATCAATCTTGATTCAGTTGCTGGTGAAAGGCCATTAATAATTTCCATCTGCCAAAGGCTGGGGTGTGTGTTTTAGCAGGGGTCAGTCACACTTTCCCTGCTCCAAATGAAAGGCTTCTCCAGAGTGTAAATGTTTAAACAGCTTGGATGGTGGGGAGAGCAGTGGAGAAGGGAGGAAACTGCAAGAAGACAGATTGCTCCTGAGCAGAGCATTGCACAAACAAGTCCTCATGCTAGATTGCTCTTTACAAGGCTCCCACAAAGCTGCTGGAGTTTCTTGCAGGCTGCAGATGGGCTCGGGGAGCAGCGCAGGCTTCATCCTGGTGTCTGAGCCAGGGGGGAGAGCTGGAAGCAGAAGAACAATCGTGGCATCACATCTTTGCAAGGAGTCTGTTTTCAATGAGAAGTTGCATCATAGTAACTCAGTTGGATTAATGCAACGTTGCTGGAAGAGGGTTGTGATTTGGCAAGATCAGAGCTGTATGAAAGTTAGGGGTGGGACCTTTGCAAAGCACTGAGGCTTCCAGATCTACTGTCTTCAAAGCCTTCCCATCAGTATTATTTGCCATTCTCCTTCTAGGTCTTCTGTTGAGTCCAAAAGGCCACTTCTAGTCTAAAGAAGTTGCAAGGCAGATTGAGAAGTGGACAATGAGTTGAGTAGTTCAAGTGCACCCTGAGAGCACCCATGTGTAATGGCCAAGTGTTCTTGATCACCTTCTCCTGCCTGCATGAGGCAGAGCCTGGGGAAGTCCAAGACCTCACCAGACTCCCTGGGTTGCTTTTCTGTAAGAGAAGAAGTCTTTTAAGTGTTTCCTGAATCCTGGTTTGAGCTTTGCAGATCTAAAACAATTTAACTGATAATTTACATACAAATTACAGCTGTGATCATTAAGGATAAGCAATGGAAATTGGCCTGGCTATGCCTTCACTGATGGAAACAAAAGGCCATAGTCTTCAAAGGTTGTTGCTTTTTGATGAAACAATTCTGATAAAGTCCAGCTGTTCTGGCATGTTAATTATGATGTGATGAGGCAGGAAATGGCTGTAGTGCCTTCCACAGGAAACTGAACCTTGGCATTCTCATTCCTGCATATTTAAAACTAAAAGCAAACCTTTTTGGAGGGGGGTTTTATTTAGGAGTGTGAGTATCCTTTTAAGCTTTCTTATTTTCTTTGCCTCCCTTACAAATGTTTTGTTTCAGAGGCCAAGGTTTTGAAATGCAGGCAGAGAGTCTGTTCAGGAAATCTAAGCCTGATTTTCAAGGCTGCCTGGAAAATACAACAGCTCCTGAAGTCAGCAGAGGATATAAGGGGCTCGGTAGCTGTGAGGAGCTCTCAGGAGAAGGGGACACACATGTCCACGTCTGCCTTTGACCACGTGCCCCGTGTGGATTTTTCAGCAAAAGGCATGCAGAACAGATTGCTCCCTGCCTTTGGTGTCCTTCTAGCTTGACAGATATTTTAACTGTCTGAAAAAAACCACTGTGGTAGATTTGTTCCAGACTGCATCCTGAATAGCTTTTTATTACTTCCAGCTTTTGTTGAAGGGATTAGTGCTCGTGGGGAAGGTGCAGGATTGGTTCCACTGCAGAACAGTCCCCTCTCACCATGAAATGGCTTTGTTGGCAACTCAGTTTTTTCCCTTCTTTGCCTTGAAGAGGTGCTTCAGCTTGGTGTTGGAGGGCCACCTCCAGCAACTTTGATCTGGGACTTGCTTTTACAAAGCTAAGGGCTGATCCTCTTCAGTTCTTACTGGCAGTAGTGCAAAATAGATTATTGGTGCTTGTCGTCTCATCCTCATTATGATTTTGAGAGGTAGCCCTAATTTAAGGGATTTCCCTAATCCTGGCATGGGGCTGGCAAGGCATCAGCTGTTGTGATAGTTGCACCGAGGTCCAGCAACAGCAATTTATTCTGGGGGACCCCTGGGTAGCCCTGAAGATGTTGTGATTCTGCCTTAAATTCTAGTCAGGCAACTGGAAGCTTTATGGCTTTTTTTCCTTATCACCCTTTAAACAATTCTGGGCCAAGCGATGGTAAATTGGCACCAAGAACAAAAAAGTATCTAAATATGATCCACATGCTGTTCTTTTCATGCCTTGAAGATTTTCAGAAAAAGGATGAAACAAGGTTCAAATTCATCAAATCCTGTAGAATGGAAACCTACTGAAGGGAACAGCAAAAATTGGATGTTGCCTAGAAGTGTTCTTTAATTAAAGGTCAAATTCAATAGTACTGAAAAACCTTTGGAGGGAGCGGGGGTTTGATGTGGTCATTTCAGACATGATATTGCTTGCTCGAAGTGCTTGTCAGGCAGGCTTGGAGCTGACAACCTTTGCATTTCTTTGTATTAGATAAGTCCAAATAAAAATCGAGGCATCCTGAAGTGAAGTGGTCCCCTGGGCTGCCTAATTTCAATTTCACATGCAGGAGATTTGCCTGATTAGATGTAATGCATTGGCAGCCGAGTGCAGTGTGGGTCAGCAGGATATTTTCTTCACTAATGAGAGCTCTAAAAGCAATCAGGAATTCCCACCCTTCTCCTGCTGCTTGTTGCTGTGGTGTGTTGGAGTCTGCCCTGGTGTGCTGGGAATTTTTTACTATTGGTGCTACCTACTCTAACCTGACCTATCAGTGAAGATGGGATGTGATGGGCAGGGTCTGGAAGATGTAGGTGTGTGATGTATGTACTCATTAACTACATTGACTATGTTGCTTTTAGTGAATTTGGGTGTTTTTCACCTCAAACAGAAGCAATAAAAGGTGTTTTTGAATTTTGGTAATTTAATCAATAAGGAGAAATGCTGGGCATGAATTGGATCAGTCATGTTAAGGAAGCAGAAAATGAGTGTGAGTGTTACAGCTTGAGGAATGAGATGATCTTTAAGGTTCCTTCCAACCCAAACCATTCTCTGAATCTCCACCGCCTTTTTCACATTCCCCTTGAGCACCCTGAGGATCTGCTGATAAATGGTGCTGCTACCTAATGAGAAATGGTACCTAATGAAAAATGTCTTGAAGTGTTTTTAGATGGCACTTTCAACATGTGATGCCCTCGTGTTTTTCTCCCAAATTCTGTGATTCAGGAGCATTGCAGGTTATGCTGACATGAGGGATGTGCAAGGGAAATCTTTACAAGCCAGAGTCCTTTCTCCCATCCCGGGAAGTTTCCCTCTCTCCTCTTTCCATGGCTCAGAACTGAGCTGCTTCTGCCTTGCTTGCTAGCATCCTCCTGGCTTTTTCCCTGCTCCCACCTCTTCCACAGAGGAAAGATTTTCACCCAATGCATTTGTTGTCTATGAGGCTTATTAGAGAACATCTTTTCTGGGAGCAGAGATTTTTTTTTTTAAGAGGGTGAGGACTGATGAAAAGGGAAGTTGTAGGCAAGAGAAGCAGCTCAGGAGCTGCCACTGTATTTCAGTAGATATGTGGCTGCAGGAAGCAGCCTTTTAGGACAACTCTTGATAACTGGACCAACTTAGATGCCTTTTGCCCAGACTGCAACCTCTTGGGAGCTTCCACAGAGCTTGGCCTCTCCATCCTGTGTAGGACAGGGCAGCAATGCTGTGGGTGACTGTAGAGCTCAGAGGTTGGGCTTGTCCAGCCAAAGTGTTCAAGGTTTTTATGCTCTATAGGTGTAAGAAGGTGCATGTGAGGGACATGATGAGAAGCGACAAAGCTGCAAGGTTGCTGTTGCCCATTTGGGGACAAATCTGGGAACTCTGCTCGTGGTACCATTACAGTGGTTTTGGATGGTTGATTGGCTTTGGCCTGCCAGTTTATTTTGACTTTGTTGGAGCTGTGGGCAAGCCCCAGTATTGGTCACCTTGCATAGCCTTGTGAAAGACTTTATGGTTGGACTTGATGATCCTAAAGGTCTTTTCCAATGAAATTAAATGAGTCTATGATTCCATGTTTAGTGATCCAGAGAAAATAGTCTTCTAATAGATCAGTACTGACATGTAATTCCACCTTTGCCTGGTCTACTTTAATGTAATTTGGTCTTTGAATGTAATTAAAGTCTTCTGTTTTCAAATGTGAACCTGGTTTTAGCAAATAACGTTAGCAGTGATTTTCCTTGCATCCTTAATTCACTTTAGTCTGTATAACAATTTCTCAGTGTAGCAGTTAAGTTTTCAATAGTTACCTGATTTTCTGTTTTGATTACATGCACAAATTTGCTTTGCTTTTCTACTTCATTAATTTTACAGTAATTGCCACTTTGGGCAAAAAGAAAAAATAAAATCACTTATCGTTCTTAGCATCATTACAGGACTTTCTTTTGGAATGTTTTCTTTATACTGAGAGAGACGTTGTTAAAGGATTTATTCCTGTATTTTCTATCCAGCTGTATTTTTATTTAGAGAGGGGGGTGGCAGGATCTCTGAGTTTGCCCTAATTGTAAGAACTACTATAAATATTTGAGGAACGGAAGAGTTTATTTATAGTGGACTGTTAGGCTGCTAATGAAGGAAATGAAACAGGGCTGAGAGAAAGTTATTTTTCTGGACCCCTCTAGTCCTAAAAATTCCACACTAATCTGATTTGTTCCAGGAAAACTCCATTGTAAAAGAAATTAATGCTTCCTACCGTTAAAAAGATCTTGAATCTTTAACTTTTAAAAAACTGTTATGGTGAGACGAGATGTCATGAAGATGCTGGGGTAAAGTGTTGCCTATATCCAGGGTATGGGATAGCCTTGGATATGGAGCTGTCTTCCCAAGCTTGGAGGTTTTTTTTGAATGGTAAAAGCAGATTGAGTAATTGTTTGCTGTTCTGGTATGATTGAGAACCTGGACAAGAAAGGGCTTTTTCATTGAGTGGGCACAAGAAGGAGCAAGGAAGAGCCAGGATAGCCCTGCCAGGAGCTGGCAGAAGTGATTCCTCCAGTAAATTTAGGCTCAGAGAGACATTCTTGTTTGTGCCACTGTGTTGGACATCTGTGGTTCCTTCAGGGCTCCTTCAGGGCTCCTTCTGGAGAGTGGGAGATCCCTGCAAAATGATGAGTGCTATTGCTGAGTTTTGCTGGGTCTCCACTTGTAAATATATTTGGGTGGTCTTGGTGATGGTGACAGCACAGCTCACATTGCTGTGGTACACTCTGAGTTTTACCAGGCATGTTTGTCCCCCTTCTAACAGATGGAGAAAGGTTCAGGGTGAGGCTTCCAAGAGTTCTTCTGGCTTGGTCTGTCTGGCTTCAGAGCCCAGGGATGAGAATTCAGAGCTTGCTGAGCACTCACAATAACTTGAGGTCACAATCATCTGATCATGAGCCTGCTGAAAACTCGGTCCCACTCTCTTACTTGACATACAAGCAAAGGGTATCTGTGGTTAATTATTGGAATTTTGTCATAAATTATGTACTCCAGGGTGCAGATGGAGCTGTTTGCACAACTCTGGTCACCATTTGTGGCACATGATTTCCAGATGCGGACTCTTTCTAGACCTCTCTGGCTCTGCTCAGCTGGATACTTGCAGTCTCAATGTCCATGGAAGGGCTGGGCAGGGAGCTCAGTTCCCCAGTTCTGATGTTTCTGGCCATATCTCTTTCGAACAGGGGCACCATATTGGACACATACAGACAAAATGGAGAAGAGGTTACACGCGGTGCCAGCGGCCAACACTGTCAAGTTTCGTTGCCCGGCGATGGGAAACCCAACCCCAACCATGAGATGGCTGAAAAATGGGAAAGAGTTTAAACAAGAGCATCGCATTGGTGGATATAAGGTACGTTCTTGGGATGTGATTTTGCAATTTCTGTTCCTGACCAAGGCTGTTAAAAAAGCAGAACAACTTGCTGAAATCAACAGAAAATCTTTTAATGGCCTTGGATCAAACGTAGAAGCAAAAAGAAGCAATTGTTTTCTTCTGGGGAAGGGTGTGTGGTTTCTTTGGAGGTTACTGAGCACTAATTCTATATTTTTATTTTTATTTTTTTCTCAAGTTCAGGCTGGCAGCATAGCAGTGCAGCTAAGGGATTATTTGTAGAGTCTTATTTGGGAAACTAAAGACTGACTTTGCAAAGCAGAGTTAAGCCTGTTTTGCTTGATATATTTTCAGCTGCATTGTTAAAAACACAACCGTCCACTCTTTTGATTGTAGACAGCTTAATAAAGGAAGGGTTGGGCGTCCAAAGTTATTGTTTTCTGTAGAGTTTATGGTCTGTGAAGCTGAAATGGGAAGCAGAATTTGAGGGAAAGTCACTGCAATTACTCACAAGAGTTTGTTTGAATTTTAAACAGCTTCAGATGAGATGTTTCATTCTAAATTGGTGGTTACTGATTAAGAGAGAGTTTTAGGGAGGCCAGTGAGCTCTGTGGGTTGCTGCACGGACCTTTAACCTCCTGGTATCTGCCTAGATCAGGTCAGGAGTCAGGATTCGGTCATCTTAGCCCGCTCCTCACAGGGAATGGGAATGTGTGACTTTCTGATGGGAAACTTAAGTTCAAGCAATCCCCCTGCTCTCCTGCCCCGTGTTACCATCCATAACCTCTTCTGCAGACCTTCTGTCCAGGGCTTTCTCACCCACCCAACACCTCAGCAGCTTCTCTCCCAAGATGAGAAATTTCTGCATTAGTCACCTCGTGTCACAGTTTAGAACTTCTGAGGAGCTCCGAGCAATTTGTAATGGTAATTAAGGCAGAAGTTAAATGACTTTTCCAGATGATGGAGTAAGCTCAAGGCCCAGTCCTGGTGGCCACTTGGCCACTGTACCCCAGGGGTTGCAGTGGTTTTGGGGTGCTGCATTTTGTGATACCTTGATGGAGCCAGGATGGATATTTCTTGGTGTGCAAACCCAGATCTTGTTTGGTACAAAATCCCCACATGTTTTCCAGTGCAGAGGAGGACAGGTCATGGTCTACTTTCCTTACTCACAAGATTTACTGTAGAAAGTGTCAATTTTTCCACCATTTGTGTTAGCAGAGAGCGAAGCCCAGAAAATCTCCCCACATGAGCACTAATTACCCAAGTAGACTTTTCCATCTATGTTTGCTTACACCATAAATTACTGTTGCTTATGAGTGTACACCTGGCAACACCTTCTGCCTTTCATAACACCAGGGAGTGTTAACGAATTGGCTCCAATTCAGTGATTTTCACCTTTCTCAGTACTTTTTTAAAAACAAACAAGCAAAAAAAGTGCCAATTAAAAAAAAAAAAACAAAAAACAACCCCCCCAAAAAATGAATCCTACAAATAATAGTAACTCTTTCGGTGCTAAATGATACATGATTTGAACACTTTACATCTCGTGAAGGAGAAATTGTGATACCATTGAAATAATCAAGGAAAATATGTCTTGCAAAGCAGGATGGAGATGCCTGACCTCTGGTTTAGGGGGGTGATCTTTGGTGGGTCTGTCAGCTCCATGCTGCCACTGCTCACCTCTGTTAGGGGTCTGGGTGAGCTCATTTAGAGTTGTGCCCATTAAGTGGCACAAATTAAATTTTTATTCACGTGTATTAAACGTATACAATTTCCTAGGTATGTATGTATTCTGGGAAGAAACCACAGATGCCTGTTTCTAAAGCCAGCTGGGTAATGAAGTATATACCTATAATTCTTAATCATAACTTCTAAGATCTCTTTAGTCTAAAGGGCAAAAAAAGTGGGGACACAGCTGTGGATTTTAAACATTCTTTATGCTCAGAAATACATCAACTTTTAAATGATTTGGTGGCATTTAGTGAGCATTTTTGTTTTGCTTACCAAATCTATGTGTCTTCTCGATTCTATGTTATGAATAACCATAAAGTTAACTTAAAAAGTGAAGATGGAGGCTTGTTTGCAATGAATGGGTATTAAAGAAGGAGGTGTCCAGGACTTCTGTTAGAAGAGCTTATTGAAAATCATTCTAGAATAAAAACTGTATTTTCTTGGCACCTCTGTACTGACAAAACTTTGTAATGCAGAAATCCTCAGGAAGAACAGTCTTTCCATGTTGGTCCATGTCCACCTAGGTATCACAGCAGGGCATAATTCTTGTGCTTGTCTTGAATCTGGATGTAGCTACATGTGCAGAATTTCTGCTGGAGGTCTTTCTATTCATAACACATGGATTTGCTAGAGTAGCTGGAACCAAACCTGCTGTCACCAGTTGATGTGCCACCAGCTGTCCCTTTTGGAAGAGGCAATCACCTCTTGAAGACTTTAAAAACCAAGTAAAGGGAAGGAAAATACGAAGCTTTCCAGTAGTCCTCCAGCCACCTCTCTCCTGCTCCCTTGACCTGAGAAACCTTCTTTGTGTTCTCTTTATCACAATCAGATAGTGACCTGTAGCACTTTGTCCCTCTGACTGGGGAATGTCTTGAGTCAATTTGCTCTCAGGCAGGGTAGCAGAAGGGTGTAGGTGCTGGCCAAGATAGCCTCCAGAGTGAAATTCCTCTGCTGTGACTAATTCTGGGTGGAGGATTTCAAAATCAAACCTTATATAATTTTTCCAGGTATGCACAAAGTTCCTACAGCAAGGAGAAAAATTATTGAATGTCGAAAAACTTTTTAGTCTTTTTTTTAATTTGTCTCTAATAAGATGATAGCTCTTGCTTGTGCATTTAAAGGCATTTTATAATTTCTTGGGGTAAATAATCTAAACCCTCTGTGGGACACCACAGGAGCCTTTACTTTTCTATACACCACCCAGAAAGCAAATGTACTTCTATCAGTAGTTAGAGTTGAAGTATTAACAGGTGTGTGTTTTCACATATACATTTTGATAAGATTCATCACTACAGTCATCTTACACACATTTAAATTTAAAGAAAGAGTTCAGACTCAAGAGGAACTGTAAACACCCATGGCATTTGTATTGATGTTGTGCACTTGTTCCCCCTACCCAACCAATACCAGAACTGTGCTGATTTTGTGGGGAATCATATTTTTGGTTTCTAATCCTCCCTTCTTTGGAAATTTATTTAAAACTGACCACTTTTTACACTTGTTTTGATAAGTGCCAACTCTGCATGGTGTAGCTGAAGAGACTGATTTTACAATTGAATAGAACTGTTCATTTTTTTTTTTTAATATGATACTCCAAACCCAAAATGTTTCTATAAAACATTCCTTCCCTAAAGTTCTGGCCAATATTTCTTGGCATTTTGACCCCATTTTAAGTTTTTCAGCTATACCTAAGGGTACTGCTATGTTTATTCGATATTGATAATTTAGCTTAAAAATGGAGCTGTTTGGAAGAACTAGTTAAAAATTTGTTGGAGAAGAGGAGTGAAAAAAGCACCTCAGTAATTTTCTAGAGGTATTCATGCTTGATCAGGAAAAAAAAAATCATGGTGACATTATACTTATTATCTTAGTAAAGTACCATTTTTAGGTATGAAGCACAGATAAACCATGAAAATAGGTATTTCAAAGCAATAATTAAAAAAAAAAAAAAAAAAAAAAAAAAAGGCAAAACCAGTTATTAAATTGTGTCAGCAAAGCAAAGGGAAAGATTGAGCTGTGATTTGGGATCCTTGGAATGCAGTAGTTCCCTGAACTTTCCCTGCGTCAAGAAAAGGCAATGCTAAGTTGGAAGGGGTACCCTGAAGACCTGGGGATGGGGATGGGTGGGACTGAGTTGGTGCTCTCTAGGATTTTGACAGAGCTTAATATGAATTTGGGCTTGAGGGAGCGAAATAGAAGAAATAACAGGATAATAGCTAGCAAGGAGCCAGCCAGGTTGGAAAGCTTGGAAGAGCTTTCTACAACAGATGAATCTCTGGCTGTGGACACTTGTCCTTTGCTGGACCCCATGTACCTGGTGAGGATGCTCCCACTTGCTGCCCTCATGGTTTTTTCTAGTGATTTAGTTCACATGAGCTCCCTCCTATGTCCTGCCTGCCAGAGGAGCTCAGGTCATCTAGGAAAGCATCTTGAATGGACCCAGTTGGTGTTACCCAGGGAAGCTTATTAGGGAATATTTGGTTAGAAGGGACCCAGTGAGCAACCAGGAGGGACCAAAAGGCTTTAACCTGCTCTACCAGAGAGACCATCTATTGGCACAAGGTTATGGGACATTTTTTGTTTTGTTTGTTTGGCTTGTTTTGTTTTTTTTCCCCCCAAAATGAATATCCCTGTTCATCCAGACACAGACAGCTGCTGTCAGACCTGTATGCTGTGCAAGAACTACTTGCAACCTTTTTCTGAAGCTCACTTTTACATAAGACAAGAGGGAAATGGTCTCAAGTTGCAACAGGAGAGGTTTAGATCAGGTGTTAGAAGCAATTTCTTCTCTGAAAGGGTAATTAACCAGGGAGGTGGTTGAATCCCCATGCCTGGAGTTGTTGGAAAGCTGTGTAGATGTGGTGCTCAGTGATGTGGCTTAGTGATGGGCTCCATAGAGTTAGGTTAATGGTTGAGCTCTGTGGTCTTCAGGTTCTTCTCCAGCCAGAATAATTCTGTGATTTTGTAAACTGGGGTGCTGCTGGTCCTGCTTCTCAGTTTTGCAAAGTTTTGCTGCCCCAAGACAGGCTTTCCTGGGATTAGATAGCATCACCGCTTGGTTAGCAAGCCCTGCAGGATCAAGATGCTGGGAGCTGCCGGGTTGCATAGGGATGTGGTGGGATCATTGTGTGCCTGAGAGGGAAAGGCTCAGTTTGAGAATTTTCAGCAGGAGAAGATGCTGTCATTGACAGCCAAGGGGAGATTTTCTGGGCTTTGCAGTGCTGCACTGGGAAACAGAAAGCAACAAGCCAGCAAACTGGAATCCAGTGGAATCCAGACTGGTGACATGAATCCAGCTGTGTGCTGATGTGTCATGAACTCTTTGGGCCTCTGCAGCAGTTCTTTAGCTTAAACTGAAGAGGCTTAAGCTGCTGTTTTATTATGATTATCTTGTCTCATTGGATTTACAAGAAGGGAAATGGCACAAAACACTTCTAAATATTGCCATCCAGGATATCCACTTGTGGCTGTAAGTTAGTTATGTTTTCTTGTTGAGTGCTAAACAATCTCGTGTTTTTCCTGTCAAATTAATTGCTTACAGCTTGTTACCAATTTTTATTTTGCTTTAACTTCCACAGAACCATGACCTGTTCTTCCTGTTTTGCAGTCAGATAGGTTAAAAACACTTGCTCTGGTTCTGCAAAGTGTGATGTAACTTGTAATGGCAAAAAGTTGAGGTCACTTTGACCAAGTCTCCCCTGAAGTAGTTCATAAAGGAGCAAAATATTCAAAATACATAGCTGTTGTATTTGCTATTTGCCAGTGTTTTCTGACAGTAATTCTTCCTCACCCAAACTTTGATGTTCAAGGTTGCTTAGCAGAATAACAAGACAACAAAATAATTCTTTCTAGCTTTATAAACTTATTTCTCAGCACTTCATATTGTGAAAAAAAAATCAATATATAGCTTTTGAAGTATAACATCAAGACACAGGGGGCTGGGGAGAGGAGCTGTAAGTCAGGGTGGGAGATTTGTGTTGCCACACATTTCTGTGACATTTGGTTAGCATCCATGCCCTATGCCAGCTGCTGGAGTCTTGTCCAATTTTCTTTGTGTTTCAAAGCCCACGTGGCCAGTTATTAGCCAATGCTATTAGCCTGTAGCTGGCCAGTAATAGTAATAACTGGCTAATGAGCTTACTACTTGTTGGGGGGACTAGGAATGCCAGGAGCTCCTTGCAGAGAGGACTTTTATTCTTCCAAGCTTGGAACTGAGGGCATTTTTACCTGCAGCAAGTGTCAGAGCCAAGCTCTTGGCACTGGGGATGCAGCCCTGTGTAGCTCTTTTGGCTGGATGACATCTACATGATAAGCAGGCATGAAGCAGAATTTCATTCCTATGGTTGTAATGATCTTTTGAGAACATACAGTTACTGGAAGCATCACTTGAATGGCCCATAATTTTTTCTGGTGGACTGCACTGCATGGCTGCTTTCCATTTGGCTGATTAAAATGATTGTACCAGATTGTAGTTTTATTCCATTTGCTGAAATATGTGCTTTGCAGTTAGAAAGTCATATGTTACAGCTACATAATGTTAAGGTCTTTGTCAAAAATGTAATGCTAAACCAAGGGATTAGGGGGTAGCCAGCAACAGGTCATTTTGGGAGCCAACTGAGGATGCAGGAAATATATATATATATATGTGTATACCGGATGGCTGTATCCTTCCAGGGTTGGGCTGGATCCTATTGCCTTCAAGCCCAATGCCAATTTGAGTTCAAATGGGAACAGAATCAGGACCTCTAATACATTCTGTCTGAGAAGGATTGCATGAAATGAATGTATATCCTTATGCTCTTTTTTTCATGAAGATTTTCTTCAGGATTTTTTCCCGGGGCAGAATTTTCCTTTCTGTCTCGTGATACCCCAGAGCAGCGAGGGATGAGGCCACTCCATGGCTGTAGTAGGGATCCCAGCCATTGTCCTTCCTTACCTTGTTTCTCCAAAACACAAGCTGTGTAATGGTGTAAATCTTAAAGAAAGATGGGGACTTAAATGCTAGGGGTTCACATCCATCCAATATTGCAGGTGTGTATTTAGTGTTATCCGCTGATGGAAAATATCCTGAGGGTGTGAACTTTAGAGCAGACTGAGAGTTAAAGGCTGGTAAGACAACTGCTGCCAATTGATGCCATCTTCCTAAGCCTGGCAGGACTGAGTCTGCATCAACATCTGCAGTGCTTGGATCAGGGATGTGGTGGATCAGGATATTTATGTATCAGAATGCATAAAAGCTTTTAGTGCTGCAGCTGAGCTCTGCCTTCTGACAAATCAAGTATTTCTGTCTCCATAAATGTCAAAGAGCACAATGAGGCTTTTAAACATGGATTACAGCAGGTTAACTACTCAGAAAGTTCTGGTGGTGGGAGAGAAACTGTGCTAGTGAAGTTCCCAACCCCTCTGGTTGCATCTCCCCCAGGTCCGGAACCAGCACTGGAGTCTCATCATGGAGAGCGTGGTCCCATCTGACAAAGGGAATTACACCTGCATTGTGGAAAACCAGTATGGATCCATCAATCACACCTACCATCTCGATGTTGTGGGTAAGTAAAAAGGTTTTAATGTTTAATCACTGTTTAATTGAAACCTGATGTTCTTAATTAATGACTTTAAAACACCCAGAGTTACGCCGATACGTTTTTGCATTAATCTGGGAGATGATTTTGCAGTAGTCTAAAGAGAAGATTTTGCTACCTAACTTTCTGTGTTCATCTATATCTTATCTCACTCTTGTCTGTAGGACTCATCTACTCAGGTCTTGGCAAAGGTGTGATATTCATATGTGCAAATGAGTTCTAGTTGCTGTAATACACCTCCACACTTGCTGTGACAGGCAATTAAGAAATACTGATGCAATTGTAATAATGAGTATTATGCTTTAGTTGTTACTTATTCAGTTTTACTAACACGAGTTTTAATAACTGCTTAGTTATGAAAACTGTTGAGTGATTCTTGAGATTACTGTTACTACAGATGAAACGGTTTTTTAGTTTTGTTTTTTTTTAAATGAAAAGCTGGGTAATTGACTTGGTGAAGCTAGAGCAGACCTGGAGCTTTAGGAAAGGTACTTTGGATTCACAGCAGCATAACAGAGATGGAACCATAGGCTGGTGCTTGGCCCATGAGGAGTCCTGGAAACACAGGCAAAAAAGAAATGGTGAAGAAGTAGTTTTACTTCAGGGCAAATTCAAAAAAACTTGTCTGAATTCTTAGTAATAGCAAAGCTGTGACTCAGCAGGACTATTAAGCATGTGCTCAGTAATATTAACTTAATAACACCCAAATCCTGTTGACTTTAATAAGACTTACACATATTTATTTAAGTACTTAGCTAAATTAGGGCTTAAAATCTCAGGAACCAATTCCATTCAGCCCCTGCTTCTTCCTGATTAGCCTGGATGGGTGTGAGCACTTTTATTGGCTCTGGAGGTATTGGTGTCCAAAAGTAATCAGTTTGGCTGCTGTAATCAGACCTGCTGGGACTACCTCTGGGGATCTCAGCTGTGGTTTCTGAAGCATGTCTGGAATGGGCTTTGCTCTCCCCAGGCTTGTGGGATGATCACAAGTTTTGTGAATCAAACTTCTGATCAATCAAAATTGAAAGCAAAAATTCATTTGGTAATTGGAAGCTATTTTTGGCTGGAGACTGGCAGCCCAACTTATCATCTATGGAGAGCTGGGGGTTTGGGTTTATATGACCAAAAAAGTGACAGAATTTTCATTTGCCTATTTCTGGGTTGGTTTTTCTATGGGGAAAAAAAATGTGTTGTGGGTGATCTTTAAAAGCAGTGCCTTATTTTGTCTGAGAACACTTAAATCTGTGGAAACCCCAAAACCCAATGCAAAACAAGTGCCAGCTTCTTAGGCAGCAAAAAATGAAAACATTCCTCATGAAAATGCCAGGGAGAGCTCAACTTTGTGGTGCAGAGGAGGAAAAAGATAATTTTGTGATGATTATGCCATCAGGTTGAAGTCCTTACCACCATCCCCAGTACATCTCAGTCTTCAAATTCAGTCTGGGAACCACCCAGCTCACCTGAACTTGGTTTTAGGTAGCACTGAGGATTTCTGTAGCCTTGGCAATATTTTGTCATCCTCTATAGACTAAGCTGAGGGTTTTGTGGGGACTGGTAAAGCCATTTTTTCTTGCACACTTTGGTTAAAAAAGTTTATGGAGGGGAGGGTGTTACAGCAGCTGCCAGTGATGGGAGTAAATGATGTTCTGTGTGTCTCTGCTGTCCACATTGCTGGAGAACATGGGCTGGATTTACAGAGCCTGACCCAGGGGATGATGAGATGTGGGATTTTTTGACGATTTTTAGCATTTGTGGTTTGCTTTTTTTTTTTCTAAATTGTTTAGAGGGCCTAGATTGACTCAGCTTTGGTTTCTTTAAAACTGGTTTTTAGTAGGTTACGTGGGAGAAGAAAGTCAGTTTTACAATATTAGGGGTTTTGCTTGCTGAAACAAAACTAACTAAAAATTCCCCTTCTCTGTCCCCTGCTCCTTCCTTTTCCTCATCACCACCTCAGCCCTGATCTGGCATGTTTAATTTTGGCCATATATTTCTTCACCCATTTTTTTCTAGCAAATGTGTTCCTGGATGATGTGGTCACTTGAGAAAATATTTGTCAGGAGCCCTCTCACCTCCTCTCAGAGCCTTTTGAATGTCTTGCATTGAGAAATATTATGCAGAAGTTTATTTTTCCTGGCAGTAAATTATAGAGGCCTGCATGAATGAATGGAATGGTAATAAGGATTATGTCATTTATTTAAATGTCTATTTCTTTCCTATAGAAAAACAGAAAAGTAAATAATGAGGTTTTTCAAGAGTAGTGATCTGGGGTGCTGGGTGCCCAGCTGTTGGCACCCAAAGGAGCCCTGATTTTCCCTGGCAAATACCCAGCATTTTCTGATGCTCAGACCCTGTCAGATGGAAAACCACAACTCCAAAAGTGACTTCTGTGAATCCTGGGTCTGCATCTTGGAGTTCCAATAATTTGATGAGTTAAAGGGTGCAACTGTTACTTTGAAAATGTGTATATGGGAATGTACACCTTGAGATACCTGTGTTGAATTGATTGTGAGTCTTTCAAGAGATACTGCACTGGGACTTTAACCTAAAGGGAATATTGAAGGTAGAGAGCTCAGCCATTTCTGTGTTGCCAAAAGCTTGTAATAATCATGGAGGTTGGGCATAAAACTGCTGAAGCAGTAAATTAAACTTGGCCAGAAGGGGAAACTCTGACAGCTTTTCTAGTTCAGGCAGTTCTACAGAAGTTAATTTTGTGCTTTTTTTTTCCTTTTTTTTTTTTTTTTTTTTTTTTCATTTTCATATGGATTTTCATTTCTCACATGGTTGTGGAGAGTTATGGATGTTTGTTTAGAGCAGATTGCCTATGTAGACTGCATCTTAAAAACTTCAGGGTGTAATTTTAGGTTAAGCTGTGAATGGAAAACTGTCAGTTGAAAGCCTTTGAAATAGCTTTTCCTACATGGTCTAACTGGTTCCAGAGTTGATTAAGTGTAAGTAATAGCAAATTGTATAAAACATGGTAAAGTATTACACTACCATGAGCATCTGACTATATGGTGTAATGTAGAGAACCCTCTGATTATGTCACAGATTTGGGAGGTATCCCAGCAAAAATTGTGCCAAATAATGACACAATACTAGTTAGGAATATCCAGTATTACTCGATGCCAATAACTTTCCAAACCTTGAACTCTTTTGACAATTAAAAGCCTGGAGCCAGCAGAGCTGAGTAGTTTTCAGTTCAGAATGTAGGTGTGAAGTATTCTCATTTTTACCTTGTAATTACTTGCAAGAACCCTCTTAAAATAGTCAAGTCAGCTCAGATGGTCTCATTCAAATTTACAAACCTGGCAAAAAACTTGCACTGAATTTTTTACAATGGGACTAGAAGATAGTGAAGAAAAAACCAGCAGGTCTTTGGCAGCCTCTCTGGATTGCACAGGAGACTTGTGCACATTGACAGTGTTAGTGGGGAATTGTACAGCCCATTTGGCCAGGATACTCTGTGTTGGAAAAAGTTATTCTTTAAATGTTTGGGATGCCCCAATTGACTGCCTCTTCCTCTGCTCCTCCTCCCCCATTTCAAAACAAGGGCTTGAGCAGGCTGTGTATCATAGAATCCCAGAATCCCAGACTAGTTTGGGTTGGAAGAGACCTTCAAGATCATCCAGTTCCACCTCTCTGCCATGGGCAGGAACACCTCCCACCAGCCCAGGTTGCTCCAAGCCCCATCCAACCTTCAGCACTTTCAGGGATGGGGCAGCCACCAGCTTCCCTGGCAACCTGGGCAACCAGGGGCTCAGCACCCTCATAGGGAAGAATTACTTCCTAATGTCTAACTAAGTCTCCCCTCTTCCAGTAAAAAACCTTGTCCAATTCCTTACATAGCCTTACAAAAAAAGTCCCTCCCCAAAAGATATTCAGGGCTTTGCTGTGTTGGAAAAGTGTTGGAATTGCGGTAGGGGCCAATGGTGGCCATAAGAAACTCCTGAAAAAAGGGGACAATTTATCAATTGTGGCTTTTTATTGAGTTACAACCCCAGAGGCCCCAATTAATATCAGATACTTATTGTCCAAGGCAACATTCCATTGCACACTAGGTGCTTCCAACCAAAATGCAGAGAGACCAGGAGAAGGAAACCTCCCTGTCCATTTTATAGATGAAAACGGGAGCTGGGGAGTGCTGAAACTTCTTGCCCAGGGTCACACGGGAAGCTGATGGCACAGCCAAGAAGTAAAGCTGGTACTTAAATCCTAATCCAGTACCTTAGTTAAAAGAATGTTCCCTTGTACAGTTTAGTCCATCAGCAGGTTTTGTTTTGTTTTTTTTTTCCTTACATGCAGCTGAAGTGCCTTTCTGTTCTTTTGTATTTAACAGCAGGTGGGAACTCACATTTTTTTGCACCAGGCTTACTAATAGACTAACTCTGTCCTCATTAAATGTATGTAAAGTCATGCAGTCTTAGGGGAGGATGATGGCAAACGATGTGGTTTTCACTGATGAGTTTGTACTGTAGTGAATCCGGGTTGGAGAAAGCGACCTGGGAATGCAGCCACTGAGACCTGAGTATAATTAGATCACTCTTGGATTGAAATTATCATTAGAGCACAATCTCAGCAGCAGCAGTTCTGTTTAAGCATGGAAGTAACTAATTGAATTTATATTTTAATGGCAAAAAAAGACAAAGAAAAAAAAAAAAGGTTAGGCTGCAAACACTCCTGGTGCAGGTAGCCATTTCTGTCCTATTTAATGGCATCACCAAGGGAAACAAAAGATGGTTTGGTTTCAGCTGAAGTTGGCCACATTACCTCCTTTACTGGGTTTTACTGCCATAGCACAACACATCTCCCAAGAATGTGTAAGAAGACTTTGCTGTTTAGTATAAAAACAAGCAGAAGTTGCCACAAATATTTAAATTCTTTTTTTTTTTTTTTTTTTTTTTTTTGAAGTGCTTTTGCAGGCAGCATAGCTGTGCTGTGACCAGTTTCTCATTTATCTAAAAGCCATGCCTTTGGCTCTCCTTACTGAGGAGTAAGCTCCAGAGGTGGCAGGGCACTACACAGTTGTCCCTTTACAGTAATTCTCATTTCCATAGGAAAGCGGGGCAAGAATAACTTCTCATCCAGGAAGCATTTCAAATGGCTGTCAACTTAAAGCTTGCACCCCAGAAATCTCATGTATGAGTGGTTTTACTGATGGATATGCAGAAAAATGCTCTTATTGTGAACTCTTGGAGATTTTAGAGAACTTTGGGATGAATTTTAATCTTGCTTTTTACAGCGTATTATAAAAAAAAGATAAAAATGGAATTGAGTTTTTTGCTATTGCTGCTTCACTATTTATATTTCCCTTAGTCTAAAGAGAAGAAACTTATTTTTGTTTCCACTTGGTTTTATTTCTGGCTTTCCCTGTGCTTTCAGAGTCTTTAGCTGTGAACATGGCACAGACACATCTTTGTTTTTTAAAGAAGTGCTTCCATTTCATCATTCCTGAACTCATGAAAACACATGCACTGTGATTAGCTCTTCTGCCAAGGCTTCTTTCATCGAAATGAAGTTGAAAATTGCTTGAACTATAGCACAGTCTTTAATGTCCCAAGACTTATTTTTAGGATTCACATTACACACAAGAAAGGGACTGACACCAACTAAATAACACGCTTTGGACATTGCATCACAAATGTCTGGCAGGAGTTAAGTGTGTAGGTATTCCAACCAAGCCCAAACTTTCCTGGCAGATGTGCCTGTAGTTGTTGACTGGCTCTTGACAGGGACAAGCTTTGGCTTGACGTCTTCACCCAAGCGCTCGCGGCGTGGGGCATGATGAGACAAGGGCTGGAAGCATGAAGGAATCCACGCCGATGCTTGCCCCCAGGTATTTGGTTAGGCTGAGGGGGGGAGAAGATTTTATTTACTCTACTGATAAGCCTGAGTGTGGACTTCACAGCTGGCACTGGGCTTGATTTTTGGCAAGACATGGGCAGCCGAGGAGAAATGACGCTGCTTGTTTAGCGCTGGAGGCTGTGGGATTTGCTCCTGAAAACAAAGCCCGTGGTGTGATGGTTCAGCTAAGGGCAGAATGAAAGCTTACATGGTTTTTTTTGTTTGTTTGTTTTCCCTTCTTTCTTACTAAGGTAAAAATATTCCAACCCCCTGATTACATTGGGGTAGTCTGGCTGAGTTGCATTTATGGCCAAATCCTGGTGTCATTCCTTCATCTGCTGGGTTTGTCATGTTTGGAATGCTTTCTGCAGAGTCTGCTGAGGGAGGATGGGTCTCCCTGTCCCACTTTCTGTCTTATTACAGCCCCCAGGCAGGTATTTCTCTTTCTTGTGATGAGTGGTGAGCAGGATATTGTTTCAGCTCTGTTATTATAATTTTTAATCGTGTCTTCTAATTCACGCGGTGTCCTACCCATGGAAATGCAAGTAGGAATTTGCAGGGGTTGTCTGAAGATGCTAACAAAGTAGTAACAGTCTTGTTAGATGTGCAGCTGCCACTTGTTAAGAGCCATGGGCTTTTTGACCTGGGCCAAGTCTTTTCTCCATGATTTTGTTACTGAAAAAGTTAGCAGTGAATTGGTTAAGTTGCCTCCTCTTAAAAATAAACAAACAAACAAACAAACAAACAAAAAAAAACAAAAAAACAAAAAAAAGAAAAAAGAAAAAACACCACCACCACAACAGAAAGGAAAAAAAGTTTAAATTATCGTATCACAAATATAGAACTGCAGTACAGGCTGGGTGGATGGTCCATAAATTAAAGGCAAACACAAGGTTCTTCATCATGGCTGCCCTATTATTGAATATCTTCCACCTGCATTTCTTGGTGTTGTCCCCAGGTATGGGAGGGAAGACAGGTGGGACAGTCCTGTGGCTGAAATGGGACAGCTGCCCATGGTTGATGGGAATCCTAACTGAACCCACCACACTAATGGTTTTTGACATTAAACTGGGATTAAGAGAGAGGTAGCAGAGGTTGATGTGGATGGAGATGGCACTTGGGGTGTGTATGATTTTAATGAGCTAAGGCTGGGGATGGTGGGACTAGGAAGATGCAAGAGTGTCAGGGTATCCTTCCAGAGGCTGGCAGTGCAGGGGGGAAAAAACATTGGGGGATGGGCGCCAGGTTGAAATATATAAGGAGGTGAGAGGCCTGGCTGTACCAAAGTGTAGACATATCAGTAAAATATGAAATTCTGTGGCTATTAAAAGTTGCACTTGAAACTTGTTGGTATCCTCTCCCTGCTCTGCAAACCCCTGTGTGACTGGAAATTCAAAGGTGGCTGTATCTTGACAGATTTTCAGGACTTTAAAGGATTAGGTCATTTTTTGACTAGTACCAGTCCTGTGGTGCAGCTTCAACAGCAGTTGCTTCATTTGAACAGAAAAATAAACCAAAATCTAATTTAATTAGAATTTAAAAGCCACTTAAAAAAAACGTAGTTTGTAAAGCACTTCTGAGTTACTGAAAAGCTCTGTAAATTGTTTTCTTTTCAAGGTTGCCTTTTAAAAAGGTTGCATGAGTCTGTTGAAGTTTTTGACTATTTTTGGTAGAAAACTCTGATACTGTCAGAACTTGAGCTGAGTGAAGAATTCATAGTGACAGAGCATTTGTTGAAAGAAAGCTAGTTTTTACCATTTTTACAAAATGCTTGTGAAACTAAAATCTATATTTTTTTTTTTCAAGGAATTTTAGTCAGTGTCAGAAATGAGGTGATCAAGAAAGTTGTAGGGGTTGCTCTAGGGTTGTATTCTGCCTTTCCAAGTGAATATTCATGTATTGGTTGGTGTTTATGTCTGCAGCAGCATTTCTGCAATTTGAATGGATTAGATGAATTACTGGGCAACAGCATTCCATTTTGGTAGTTGGTTTCAAATGTACATTTCCTATTAAAATGGCCTTTTTTAAAATTTATTTTTTGCCTTCATTCTTCAGTGGTGTTTTCCAGAAGGGAGTTGTGTCACCTGCTGCTCAGCCAGAGGCTGCTGATGGTATTTCTAGGTCTACTTTGTAGGAGGTTTCTATTTGGATGTGTGTGCTGAAAGGCAAGAAAACGTGGGTGCAGAAAAAGAGGTCAAGAACTGTAGAAAAGAACAGAGGAAAATTTTCATGGTTTGGAGCACAAAGTTCGTGTCCAAGCAGCCTATGTGCTTGCTATTGAAGCTCTTAAATCTTGTAAACTCTACCTGCATTTACCTGAATTACTTGAAATATGACAAAGGTTTATGATCAGGGTCTTCCCAAGAGCAGTAGTCCTGGTCCAGTGTTTAGAGCAGGTTTTGGATTCTGTGCTGCTAGAATGGATGTGATCCTGATGGAGGGACATCTCCTGACACGGGACCATTTGACAGCAAACTTCAGGCAAGCCCAATGGCTGATTGAAGCCCAACATAGGGATATCAGCTCTGAGCCAGGGAGGTCCAGCACAGAGCTGGTTCTGGAGAACCTGTGTGCAGGAATGGTCTCTGGTCCATCCACTGTGTCTAGCAGGGGATGCAGAATTCCATGGCCCTTCCCATAATTTCACACCTGCATTCCTCAGTGGAGTGAATGTGTAAGAAAATGGGGAGAGGTTTAGAAATATAAGAAGGCTTTTAAAGGTTGACATAATCTTTTCCATTTGACTTTGAAGGCAGAGCAGGAAATTTGGAGGATGAAAACTGTGCAGGCAGGTCACAACAACAGTTGCTTTATGGTGCTGCTGGGTGCACTGGTGAGCAAGACCCACTGCAGCAGGGAGAGGACATCATCCCTCTGGGAAACATGCTTTTTGCCAGGAGTACAGGAAACCTTTGGCAGAGCCTGCTGGAGAGCCCAGTCCAAGGATGCTGGACCCCAATCTTGTCTCTCGTTGTTGCAAAGCAGCTGGGAGCTTTGTAAAATGGGGCAAGGGATGGTTTCCCTGTGTGTAAAAAGTTAATGCAGTCTCTGGAAGCAGCTGGAGCAATAAAATTTTACCACTTGTCTGTGAGAAGTCACAAGTTGTTTTTCATAGTTTCTCAGAGCCTGTTTCATTTCAAGTACACTGCAAAGAATGTCAATGAAAATTTCAGCTCCTCCTTGTGCTGTTTCTCATGAGTTTTCACACCAAAATAAGGCCTCTCCCTGCTTTGTTCAGAGATGGATGAAGCTTTTGCCTGTGCATGCACTGCAGGAGGGATGCTGCAACCCAGCTCCAGGATTAGTCTTGTACAACTCTTGCTGCTATGACTTTTTCTGCTCTGTAGTGCTGATGAAACCCACACTCTGTCAGCCTAACAACAGGGCTTTGCTTTAAGGACAAAGGAGAGCTTTTAATTAGTTCTGACTGTGATGTTTATTCTTTTTTTTTTTCCCTCCTGTTTTCACTGACATCACTGGACTTCATATCAAGCCAAATAAGTCTGTCTTGCTTGATTTCTTTTCCCCGGCTTGCTGCCATGTGAGGAAGAGGTGTGCAGGTGAACTTATGCTGCAAAGATGGATTTTAGCAAAAATGCACATAGGAGAGCAAGCTGAAGCTATGTTTTAGGACTATCCAAAGAGACAGATGGGATAGCATCAGTGGGAGTTTTGCTTGCTGGAGAACCTGTGCCATTGCTTCCCATCAGAGGTGAAGGTGGTGAAGCCAAGGACAAAGAGTTTGAATTGAACTCATTTGATGGGTTTCTGGAAAGATTTTAAAAAGGCATTGCCTTTTATTCAATTAGCCTTGCTTGGGTAGCACATGAAGTTGGATGGGGTGGCAGAGGCTTTGTTACAGGTAGCAAATGAGTCTGCTTCTGGTGTCTGCCATCAAATTTTGATCTTTAGAACTGAATTTCTCTAACAGCCAGTGTTCAGATGTTTATTAATTTTATGAGGAAGCAGGGCATATATGGAGTCTGTTTCCCTGCTGTCTCACTTTATACTGACTGCTGGTACTGGTCCATGAACCAAGGCAGATATGGACATGTGGGTCCAGTAGTTGGTGATGATGTGTGTGACACAGCAGCAGAAAGAAATGCCTCAGCTTTGTATAAAAGGCTTCTACATGTGAGAACAGAGGGATTTTAGAAAGTGGTTCTGCAGGGTAGCCCCCCAGTCCCAACTGCATGAGCAGATCCCTGTGGTGCCTCTCTGGGTTCAGCTGTGAGGACTCCAGCTGCAGGGATGCCCCTTTGAGCTCTTGGCCACCAAGATGACTTCTTCAAGAAGTGCTGGGCCAATGGGAAATGCTCTACATGGAGGCTCCTGCCCAGTAATACTGAATAGTATGAGCATTTGTTGGCTGATGCCTACTGGTAGAAGATGCCAAAATTTGTAAAGCATGACTTCATCAGCACTGGTAATGCTGGTCTGGTCCATAAGCTGCCTGAGAGGCTCCTGTTCTTTATCAAATGTTCTTGTCAGGGACAGTCTTTATCTCTTAGTGTTTCATGACAGCAATCTGTTATTCCTTGTAGCCTGAAAAAAATCTTGTAGTGCTGGGTTTTGCAAGAGAGCATTGTCCTTAATTTGCTGGGGATAAATTACCTGGGAAGCAATGATTTGAGGGGAGGGTATGTGTGTCTGTAGAAATGGAACATGACAGTTCAGCAACAGTTCTGAATTGGCCATAAACAACACAGAGGGCTTCATGTTATGCAGAAAGGAAACCAAACTGATGTGCAGCTGGTATAAGCTGCTCAGCTCCTGGCTCATGGGTCTGACATTAATTAGTGGAGGGGTTTTTTGCCTACACCTGCTCAGTTGTTTCTGAGCTTGTGAAAAAGCCACCAGAGCTCAACCTTACTCCTTCAAGCCATGGAGAAAAATTGTGGAGTTATCTGTGTTTTCCTTCCAGCATTGCATAGAGCACAGGCCCTCAGCAGCAACTGTTTATGGATGGAGAAAGGAAGCAAAGAGTTGGCCTGGGCTGTGTAGAAAGCTGCCTTGAAGGAGGAAAGTCCATCTCTTTGGTGAGACCCCTCCTTTGCCACTCCACTTTAGGGGTGCAGTTTCAAATCAGGTCCTTTGTACAAACTTGGATAACTCTGGGTAGGGGAGAAATTTTTCAGTCCCGGTTTATGATGAAAAGGCTGTGACTGATTTCTCTTTTTTTAAGGCTGAAGAGTCAATCTTGCAAGTTTGGCATGCTAAGCCAAAGCCAAGGCAAGAAGCTGTGATTACAGTCTGGCCTAAAACGCTGTGGGATGCTTCTGAGACCCATAATTTACAGGATAATTAGCATTTTCCAAAGCAACAGATGTTGCCTGATTGGAAGGAAGGTGATTGGGAATGGGCAGAGTGTTCACTGAACAATGTCCTGCGTGCTGCTGAAGACTTCCTGAGCTCAGAGTCAGGCAAAAGAAGCAACTAGGGCTGAATGTGCTGTGCTGACCAGGACAAGTGAAGAAGAGGACATGAGAGATCCAGGTTTTCAGTTCTGTGGAGACAGCTGGAATTGCTTCAGTTTTCCTTCAGTGGTGACTTGATACACAGGATCTATTCCAGGGGCTATTGATGCAGAAAGGTTACTAATGCTCTGAGAGACATCATTTGAGGGAGCCCTCTGTAACTTCACAGTGGCAAGAATCAAGATGACTCTATAGGAGTCAGTAACATTTCAAAACTGGTATTAAAGTTAATAATAAATGTTTCTAGTTGAAAATTGTGGAAAAGAATTAGGCAACTTGTTTTCTCCCTCTCCCTCTCTAATTGAGGATCTCTCCATTGTCCCCAGAACTCATATTTGTTCTTCCACTTGCTATTCAGCTTTTATTTTCCTGGCCTGCACTTGAATTGCACATTTACAAGGAGAGGAAACGAGCACATTCAAAAGGAGAAAAATAAGAGTAGTTTTCATTTTTTTCTGTTGAAATGAATCAAATGCCTTATCCAAAGCCCATTGAATTCCATGTGAGTTTTCCCCCTGACTTCAATGGGCTTTGGTTCTGGCTTTTAGCTCCCGTGAAAGGTCCTGAACTGTCTGTGCTAGGGTAACAAGGAGGCTTGGATAGACAATCCCCAGAGCTCTTCTCAGCCCCTGGCACAGCCAGGTTGCTAAGGAGACTTGGCCTGGGGATGGGTCCCGATGCTTACCCCTTCCGGGGTTATTGTCTCCTCTCCCTCCTCTCCCTCCACTCCAGCAGTGCCACAGCCACTCTTTCAGGCACAATACCCTCCACTTTGGCCTCTGGCACCAGCAAATCCTGCCCTACATCTTCCCTCCATCAACGTGCTTGGCAGGCAGCCTCTCTTCCTAGAGTTTTTCCATCCCTACCCTAGGAGCAGGGTGTTGGGATGTTATCTACTGGTTTCTCTTGGATGTGAAACTTTGGTTTTGGTCCCCACCACTTCGATCTTCATCTCCTGTGTTTGCATCATAATTTTTCTCTCTTTCTTCACTGATTTCCTTCTTTGTTGGCTGCAGGTGGTCAGCAAAAGAAGTTGGAGGAGATGATAGAGATTTTCATGGTTTATCACTGGTCCAAACCAGGACAGAGATGAGGCCCTTCTATAGGAACCACCTGTCCAGGGACTTAAGCATCTTGAAGAGCCAATTCTCAGGGCTCCTTGTGCAGTTTGCAGGCTCCAATAGTCATTTCCAGGATAGTCTTTCCAGTTACTTCTCCTTCCATCATCTCTGGCATGATGGGCTCCCAACCATCTCCAGGTGTCCTGCAGGGCTGGGACTTTCCTGGGCAGCTCCCTTCATTATTATTGATTTTTGGAAACTTGCATTTTTCCTGGATTCTTTACAGTTTTCTTCCTCTTGGAGGGAGGTATTCTGGAGTTTGAACATTAACAGGCTAAATGACAGTTTCTCCTAAGCCATTGGACAGGTCTCTCTGTGAGTTCTCTTTTCAGATAACCAGTCTGTTTGTCTATAGATAAGCCAGCAGAAATGCTCAAGCCCTGGGCACGTTTATGGTGGTGTAAAATTTAGATGCTTGTAGTCTTGAATGTGATATTCCTCACATGAGCAACCATTTTTGCTCTGCCCTTTGTAAATAAGTGACTGCTCAAATGGGGGTGATATTGAGTTTGTATCTAATCTTCAGCAGGGAGCAAGCTGGTGTCTGTCTCTTCAGATGGGATGCAGCATTAAGCAGGCTTTCTCTTTACAAAGTATTCTAGAGTTTGGGAGAAACTTAAAATAAAAAGGAAATGTAACATATGGAGACATATTAATTATACTAATTTATACTCTCAGTCTGGCTTGGTTATTTTCAGAACAATATACAGAAAATATTTTTAAATTTAAATTTTTTTTAAAACATCCATTACATTTGCTCTTAAACATCTATTCCATTTCAGTTGAATCTGTTTGAGAAAGCAAGACAACCTTGTACATATCTGTGTAGTTTATTAGTAACTAATATTTATGGTAATAAAATTAGTATCTACTACTTTTTATGGTCCCTATAATGTAGTGTTTAGTGTGCATGAAGACAGCTGAACTATGGGGTGGCTTCCTGTATTATAGCATACACTAACTTGGTTTTAAAACATGTTAACAGTGAAACACTGAAATTTCAGTGGTCAAATAGTAATGATTTGGGTTTTGAGGTTCTGATGGAATTAGATATAAATGAGCAAGAGGAACAGTGAAATTGGTGGGCCTACAGAGCTGTGAGACTGGTGGCCAACTTTAAGCAAAACACTGAATTAAATAACTACATGGGGATATGGTCATTAAAGTTTAGTGTTGATCCTGATTATTAAGTTGTGTAAGTCTAATGATAAAATTAGTTTGACCAGCCTTAAAATTTGTTTTTTATTTTTAAAGGCAACTTTGGTTCTTGCCTGTCTTTAGTAAAAATAAAAGCACCACTCTGTTTTCATCTAATATTAGTGTAGCCAATTGTTCAGAGTGATGATACCTGCTTACAAATGCCTGACTTGTATTTTAAAGCCCGAGCAGTGATGTTAGATTTATCAATATGGTTTTGACAGTACCTGTGTTTAAGGAGAGTCCTGACATGTGTGTGGTTTGCAGAGCAATGGGAAAGACAGGCTAACATCCTGAAAGGACTTTTTTCCAAGAAGTGATGCTGTACAGAATTACGCTTGGTCATTTGTAACTAGTGCAAGTTTGTCCATATTTAATTATTTTCTCCAACACTGAGTGTGTTTCTCTTGGTCCTTGTCCCCGAGGCTACTGAATTTGTATCATGATGGTTTGGTTCTTCTGTGTCATTTCCCTGGGTGGGCAGAGGAATTCTCCCTTCTGCTGAACTGAGGGAGGTGATGAACACTAATAGTTGCTCCATATGTTGGTGGGCAACTAAAGTTTGTTTTTAACACATTTACCTTTAGAGAAGAAATTTCACCATGTTTTACCTATGCATATTCCTTCACTTTATTTAGTTTTTTCAGTGGAATTTGGAATCAAGAGTGTAAGAACTTTGCTTTCACTTCTTGGCTTTGCCTCCTTTTTTTCAGTAGGGGAAATGTTTGACAGTCATCAATAAAAGATTAAATCATTGATGGGTATGGCGATAAACTAAACACATTTCGTGTGCTGATGCTGGCATAGTAGGAACTTTTCCAAGATGTTTCAGGCCTCATTCTCTGGTTTGTTTAAGGGCAGAGAATAAGGTCACAAAGGAAATCAAACCCTGATGTGGAGAAATGAAACATGAGGCCTACTGACTTCTAAAAAACATTTTAAATAACATTCTCTAAGGTTTCATTTTATACTGAAGGCAGCTGTAATAAGTTTTGGAAGATGGTGTAAGGTTTCTATTAAAGAGAGATTTTTTTGCTTGCTGTTTTTGTACCCAAATGAAGGAGTGAGGAGAGAGAATTGGAGCTTATTCAGCATCAGATGAGAAACTACAAGCTCTCTTCAGAACTGTAAAATAGTAATTTATAAGTTCTACTGTAATTTACAAATTAAAAAATATTAAAAGGCTCCTAGATCTTCACAAATGACACCACGTAGCTGTGGAATAATTTAATAACTGCAACACAAATGCACTTTTGCCACAAGTAAAACAAGACTCCTGCTTTGTAGTGTGCTGCCAGCATAGCCTCAGTGAATAAATTCCCAGTAGATGTTTGCTGCATGCCAAATATATTGGACTGTATAAAAGATCCCATTGTTCCACAGGCATCATTATTTGCTATTACACTCGCAATGTTTGCTTGTGAAACAATTTATTGGAAACCAGTGTGCTTAAAAAGGAACACTTGGTTTGAAATTCAGTTGATTTGGCTCAGAATGGCCAAAGCTTTTGCAGCGCACAGCCTCTACAAATAAATATTTAGGTCTGCTGGTTTTTGCTTATCTTAGAGAAAATTCCTGGAGCTGGGGAGAAGGGGCTGGGGCTGAGCAATGGGTGTTTCACTTCTAATTCATGGTTTGAAAGTCTGTGTAGATCAGTATTAACTTTTTTTTCTTGGAAAAGGAAAGGGAGAGAGTTAAGTCAGGCAGCGAGTTCCCAGCTAGGCTGAGGACACGGCAGCTCTCTGAAGGTTTTCTGGGGAGGCTCTCAATGTCTCTCTTGCTCGCTGGATAATAAAGAAATGTGGTAACCAGGGCTGTCATTGAGGGGACTTTCTCATCTGTGATGTTTCAATGAAAAGTTTTTCTGCTTTTCCCACTTGCCTCGTCCAGCACCAAGGTGGCTGTTGGTGGCCCTGCAGGCTGGAGAGTTGGGCTCAGCCCTGCCCATCACCCTGAAGATTTCAGCAGCTTTTAAATCACATTTAATGAGGGGGGATGGAAAGCTGCCTTGCTGCCATAGCTGAGGGTGAGCTTTGCCCAAAGACTGTGTGTATGCAACATATATCCACAGGACTGGGCTGGGAACAGTGGCTCTCTTGGTACACAGATGATGCAGGGTGCCCTTACTGATGGAAACAAGAACATTGATAATCACTTAAGCAAGTCCATAGATTGAAAACTTTATTGTCTCACATTAAATACACTGCAGTATTCCAGAGAACTCTCTATTTCCTGGTGTCCTGCTCAGAATAAGAATAAACTGCTGATTCTGCTGCTGTGTCTGGGTGAAGTAGAGAGAAGCTCTCGTGGCAGCATTGGTCAGAGTGTTTTGAAAAGTTGAGCTGTCTGGTATGTGCATCCTGCATGAGGAGTTTCAGTGCTGCTAGTTTTGAACAATTTCCCTCGGTTTATTTTAGCACATTAATTGGTTTCAGAATTAATCAGTAAATCTCTCTTCTTATTTTGTGGAGGCTTAGTCCAATTAAAATGTTTTAAAACTCAGAGGTACTTATCGCAATGGATCAGAAAAAC